>NC_045982.1:23486373-23728647 GCF_010909765.2 Amblyraja radiata | reverse complement strand
CCCCTACCCCGCTCTCCTTCCCTCCCAAATCTATCCCGTTACCTCCTCCTCCTCCCCCCTCCCCTCCCTCCCCTCTTCTCACCCCCCCCCCCGCAAACGCCGTTGGGGAAACAGACCCAACAGGTCTGCACTTGGTCTAGTATATATTAAAAACAAGAGAGGTCCCGGAACTAATCCTGTGGAACACCACTGGTTACACATGTTGACAGAAACATACAGACATCACCACCACTAGGAGGCTGAAGAAGGGTCTCGACCCGAAACATCACTCATTCCTTCTGTCCAGAGATGCTGCCTGGCCCACTGAGTTACTCCAGCATTGTGTGTCTACCACCACTAGGTTCTGTCTTCGATGATCAAGTCAATTTTGGATCCAATTTACTAACTCATCCTGTATACATAGCCATGAAGAAAGAGTGAAAATGGGATCTAGAGACAACGTCATATTAGATTGTATAAGCATAAATAAACATACAAGATCCAGAGACTGAGTGAGTAACAGAACTGACTGAATTAAGGGGTTTATGGTGGTTTGTAAGCTCAAGCCGAGTGAATAATTTACTCATTGGAATGATACTGACCACAGACTGAATTTATTTTCAGTTGTTGTCCAGTGAAAATTAGTGACACACATTCAGCCATATGCTTTAAATGTTTGTTTTAAATGTCTTTCATACAAGTTGCTGGGATGACAGGACTGACATACAAGTAAAATGGGGTTGATGAGTCCAATGTTCATTTAAGTTTTGAAGAATGAGGAAATCATATAATTTGCAATAGGATTATAAAAACGTGGTGCAGGGAGGAATATGCAATGGCTGGCAAGCCCAGACTCTAGGTCACACATACTGGACATGGTACCTGGGTGGAGGGAGGGTGGTGGGGAGGATGTGGCTATGGCTTTTTAGTTAAAATAAGGAGAATTTGTTCAGAGAGAAATTAACATATAATTTATTACCACAGAAGGCAGTGGAAGCCAAAGCATTAAATATGTTTTAGATGAGGGTAGATATTTTTCTCAATGGTAAAATGATCAAGGGAACTGAGCACAGATGTGATGATCAGCCATTATTATATTGAATGATGGAGTTGTGCTGAAGGACCATATGGCACACTTCTGCTCCCCACCATGTTTATATGTTTCCATTATATATACGTGTCTTTCTTGCATGTATCCACATGATCTGTTCCAATTTTTTCCTCATTCCATTTTCATTTCTATAATTTTAATGCTGAAGCAAATCAATATTATTTGGGGTCAGAGAAGATGTTGTTAATTTTAATTATGATTTCAGTCATTAATCAGACCACCACCAGGAACAGGCAAAAGGTACTATTAGAATAAATCTTCAGTTAAAATCATTGTCCAAATGCCATTTTTCAGATGGAATCATAAAATATTTTTTTGGAAACATTAAAGCTTTGCACCCAATATGTTAAACTTGCTTAAGAAGTACATGCTTCGGTAATAATAAACACCTTTTTACAATGCGTGTAAAAGACAATAGTAATAAATGGTTATTTCTGCCCTAGCTAAAGTTGTGACAGACTTTTTAAACATTGATGCCTACAAACACAAATGCCTGCTTCTGCACATTGCTGACAATAGACTATAGATGCAGGAGTAGGCCTTTCGGCCCTTCAAGCCATTGAAGCCTACAAACCATTATTAAGATTCAACTGGGTAGGCAGTTACAAAAGATTCTGAAACATTGCTATTAAAGCAGCATTCAAAACAAAAACAAATAAATTATGCTTTGGTTTAAACTTCATTGAGGAACAATAAGATATGCGTATTCAATATCCCATCACCCAGAATTAATCAAATGGCCTGCTTCAATTAGAACAAAGAAAAGCACAGCACAACACAGGAACAGATCCTTCATATCTGTGGTGACCGTGATGCAAGTTTAAACTAATACCATCTGCCTGCACATAGTATATATACCTCTATTCCCTGCCAGTTCACTTGTCTGTCTAAATGCTTCTTGAACATTACTATCATATTAGATTCCACCACCCTTCCCCACCCCCTACCCTCCCTGGCAGCACATTCCAGCCACCCATCTTCTCTGTGCTAAAGATGCACATCTCCTTTTAGCACCCCCTCTCACCTTAAATCTATGCTCTCTAGTATTTGACATTTCTGCCTTGGCTATCTCTGGCTATCTTTTCTCCTTACTTTGATTAACCAATTACTTTAAACTGTCCTTGATCCAAAAGCTGGCCTGAACACCACATCAAAGTGATATTACAGGAAGAGTACAGATGCTGTAACTCTGCAACGTTGCACATCTGCTGATCCTTGAGAGTCCCCTCCAACATTGCTCAAAATCAGGAATACATGGCTACAGTGGTTTAGTTCCAATATTTAACAAAACCAACACTATCCAAAATTGTTCACTGATCCAGTGAACCCAATATTCTGTCCCTCCATCACTGGTGATTTTTCAGCAACATATATTTGCAACAAAATGTAATAAACAACCAACTAATCTTACTTCACAATTCCCCTGAGCTCTGCAACTTCCAACACTTTCGGCAACAAGAGCACACTGTCATGAGAGCACCAACGCCACAATCACTCCACCTTGAACTGTTAATCTATCTTCATTCATCATCACTAGGTTTGAATCTTAAAGCATGGCGAGAGTGTCATGGAATGCAGTAGATCACGAGGAAGACCCACATTTGTCATGGTGACTAAGATAGGTAATTAATGCACCCATTTCAGCATACCATGAAAATAAAGACAATTTAGCATAGGAATTGGCCTCAACTATATGGTTAATTTAAGAGAACTGTCAGCTAATATTACAAAATGACATTTAATTGGGAACTTCACAAACACCTCTGTTAGCAAACAATGTGCCTCCCTTTTGGGTACTCAATTTTCTGTATTTTTTCATGGGATTAAGGCATCTGGCAAGAACAGCATTTTTATCTATCAATAATTTCTCTTGTCTAAGTGTTTTGTCAAGTCTTTCAGACAGCACGTCAGAATCTAACACAATGCTGTAGGCAGTATCTGCAATATCTCCAAATCATGAATCCGAAGCTCTGGACTGCGAGTCCATTAACATACATAGAAACATAGAAACATAGAAATTAGGTGCAGGAGTAGGCCATTCGGCCCTTCGAGCCTGCACCGCCATTCAATATGATCATGGCTGATCATCCAACTCAGTATCCCGTACCTGCCTTCTCTCCATACCCTCTGATCCCCTTAGCCACAAGGGCCACATCTAACTCCCTCTTAAATATAGCCAATGAACTGGCCTCGACTACCCTCTGTGGCAGGGAGTTCCAGAGATTCACCACTCTCTGTGTGAAAAAAGTTCTTCTCATCTCGGTTTTAAAGGATTTCCCCCTTATCCTTAAGCTGTGACCCCTTGACCTGGACTTCCCCAACATCGGGAGCAATCTTCCTGCATCTAGCCTGTCCAACCCCTTAAGAATTTTGTAAGTTTCTATAAGATCCCCTCTCAATCTCCTAAATTCTAGAGAGTATAAACCAAGTCTATCCAGTCTTTCTTCATAAGACAGTCCTGACATCCCAGGAATCAGTCTGGTGAACCTTCTCTGCACTCCCTCTATGGCAATAATGTCCTTCCTCAGATTTGGAGACCAAAACTGTACGCAATACTCCAGGTGTGGTCTCACCAAGACCCTGTACAACTGCAGTAGAACCTCCCTGCTCCTATACTCAAATCCTTTTGCTATGAAAGCTAACATACCATTCGCTTTCTTCACTGCCTGCTGCACCTGCATGCCCACTTTCAATGACTGGTGTACCATGACACCCAGGTCTCGCTGCATCTCCCCTTTTCCTAGTCGGCCACCATTTAGATAATAGTCTGCTTTCCTGTTTTTGCCACCAAAATGGATAACCTCACATTTATCCACATTATACTGCATCTGCCAAACCTTTGCCCACTCACCCAGCCTATCCAAGTCACCTTGCAGTCTCCTAGCATCCTCCTCACAGCTAACACTGCCCCCCAGCTTAGCGTCATCCGCAAACTTGGAGATATTGCCTTCAATTCCCTCATCCAGATCATTAATATATATTGTAAATAGCTGGGGTCCCAGCACTGAGCCTTGCGGTACCCCACTAGTCACTGCCTGCCATTGTGAAAAGGACCCGTTTACTCCTACTCTTTGCTTCCTGTTTGCCAGCCAGTTCTCTATCCACATCAATACTGAACCCCCAATGCCGTGTGCTTTAAGTTTGTAAACTAATCTCTTATGTGGGACCTTGTCGAAAGCCTTCTGGAAGTCCAGATACACCACATCCACTGGTTCTCCCCTATCCACGCTACTAGTTACATCCTCGAAAAATTCTATAAGATTCGTCAGACATGATTTACCTTTTGTAAATCCATGCTGACTTTGTCCAATGATTTCACCACTTTCCAAATGTGCAGCTATCCCATCTTTAATAACTGATTCTAGCAGTTTCCCCACTACCGATGTTAGACTAACTGGTCTGTAATTCCCCGTTTTCTCTCTCCCTCCCTTCTTAAAAAGTGGGGTTACGTTTGCTACCCGCCAATCCTCAGGAACTACTCCAGAATCTAAAGAGTTTTGAAAGATTATTACTAATGCATCCACTATTTCTGGAGCTACTTCCTTAAGTACTCTGGGATGCAGCCTATCTGGCCCTGGGGATTTATCGGCCTTTAATCCAATTAATTTACCCAACACCACTTCCCGGCTAACCTGGATTTCACTCAATTCCTCCAACTCCTTTGACCCGCGATCCCCTGCTATTTCCGGCAGATTATTTATGTCTTCCTTAGTGAAGACGGAACCAAAGTAGTTATTCAATTGGTCCGCCATATCCTTGTTCCCCATGATCAACTCACCTGTTTCTGACTGCAAGGGACCTACATTTGTTTTAACTAATCTCTTTCTTTTCACATATCTATAAAAACTTTTGCAGTCAGTTTTTATGTTCCCTGCTAGTTTTCTTTCATAATCTATTTTTCCTTTCCTAATTAAGCCCTTTGTCCTCCTCTGCTGGTCTCTGAATTTCTCCCAGTCCTCCGGTATGCTGCTTTTTCTGGCTAATTTGTACGCATCATCCTTCGCTTTGATACTATCCCTGATTTCCCTTGTTATCCACGGATGCACTACCTTCCCTGATTTATTCTTTTGCCAAACTGGGATGAACAATTTTTGTAGTTCATCCATGCAATCTTTAAATGTCTTCCATTGCATATCCACCGTCAACCCTTTTAGAATTAATTGCCAGTCAATCTTGGCCAATTCACGTCTCATACCCTCAAAGTTACCTTTCTTTAAGTTCAGAACCATTGTTTCTGAATTAACAATGTCACTCTCCATCCTAATGAAGAACTCAACCATATTATGGTCACTCTTGCCCAAGGGGGCACGTACAACAAGACTGCTAACTAACCCTTCCTCATTACTCAATACCCAGTCTAAAATAGCCTGCTCTCTCGTTGGTTCCTCTACATGTTGATTTAGATAACTATCCCGCATACATTCCAAAAAATCCTCTTCCTCAGCACCCCTGCCAATTTGATTCACCCAATCTATATGTAGATTGAAGTCACCCATTATAACGGTTTTGCCTTTGTCGCACGCATTTCTAATTTCCTGTTTGATACCATCTCCAACTTCACTACTACTGTTAGGTGGCCTGTACACAACACCCACCAGCGTTTTCTGCCCCTTAGTGTTTCGCAGCTCTACCCATACCGATTCCACATCCTGCAAACTAATGTCCTTCCTTTCCATTGCGTTAATCTCCTCTCTAATCAGCAACGCTACCCCACCTCCTTTTCCTTTCTCTCTATCCCTCCTGAATATTGAATATCCCTGGATGTTCAGCTCCCAGCCTTGGTCACCCTGGAGCCATGTCTCCGTGATCCCAACTATATCATAGTCATTAATAGCTATCTGCACATTCAACTCATCCACCTTATTACGAATGCTCCTTGCATTGAGACACAAAGCCTTCAGGCTTGTTTTTACAACACTCTTACCCCTTATACAATTTTGTTGAAAAGTGGCCCTTTTTGATTTTTGCCCTGGATTTTCCGGCCTGCCACTTTTACTTTTCACCTTGCTACCTATTGCTTCTACCCTCATTTTACACCCCTCTGTCTCTACGCTCACACATTTAAGAAACCCTTTCCCTTTAACTCCATCCTCCACTAGCCCATTCGACACCCCACCCCCGTTATTCAGTTTAAAACCACCCGTGTAGCAGTGGCAAACCTGCCTGCCAGAATGCTGGTCCCACACCTGTTAAGATGCAATCCGTCCCTTTTGTACAGTTCCCCCTTACCCCAAAACAGATCCCAGTGATCTAAGAATCTAAATCCCTACCAACAATGCTACTAGACAGAATTAAATTGTATTGCTGTACTGTTTTCACTTCACACTAGTACAATTTCTTTCATTTTTTTGCAGGAAACGCCAGCTAAACAAAACAGAAACAGAACAATGGTGTTGAGCGATGGTAAAAATATAAATTATTTCTCATTATTCACCAAACTTTTCATGGCTAATCAAATACATACATAACAGTGACATATATAACTGAGAGTTCACTATTCAAAATTCACTCAAAGAATCATAAATTGTGTCACTTCATCGGGTAAAAAATATTTGCGCTGGAAAGTTAGGATTAAACAGATGAATCATGTGAGGCCTGTGTCTTTCAGCAATAAGTGCGAGGCACTTCTGTTGCAACATGGTCAGTGGCTGCCCAATGTAGGAGTGTTGCTGCTGAATGTCTGATCTCAGCACTTTACACTTGCAGCCAGACTAGCTCAGATCATTGCCTCTGGATCTTAAATTCATGTGTAGAAGGTCATGTGAGAGAATCTAGGCACTCCAGCAAACTGTCCTTCAGATTACAGGAAGTACGTGCTCAACCCCAAGAGAATGGCAGAAGATCCACAGATTACAAATCTGTGGTAGCAACATGCCATTGCCACCGTCTCTCCTTTGGTCCTTATTGTTGCACTTCAGACAATTTGCCAGGACCATTTACAGCACATGGCAGTAAAGCATATTCCTAAGCCTGGCCATCAAACACAAAAGATGCCCACTGCCACTTTTAACATTCTCCTTTAAAGATATGCAACCATTCACCATCTTGAGTGGAGCCACTAAGACAGTATTACATTGAAATTAAACGCAAAATGCTGGAAAGATTCAACAAATCAAGATGCATCCGTGGACAGAGAAACAGATATAATTTCCGGTGGAAGACCTTAAGAACTGGGAGCAGAGAACTTGAGAGAAGGCACTGGAAGAATATCTGTATGAGGGTGAAATAATTTAGCTATTAGACAATGAGTCTGTCATGAAGGAAAGCTGGGAGCAACTCCAATAAATGTTAGAGTTTGCACATTGGAATGGGGATATATATTTCCAAATTTGTAAGTTAATCAAAGATGACTCTACTTTGAAGATGCTGGAATATCCAAGCTCTTTCCCAGTGGTAGTTGTTCAGTGTGCTGGCAGAGTCTTCATGAGCTACCACTATCCGGTTTGCCCATGGTGTACACTGCAAACATTACAGAGATGCTTACCTATAGTAAACATTCGGTGGTGGGGAGGGGGAGGGGGGGGGGGGGGGGGGTGGAGGGGGGGGGGGGGGGGGGGGGGGTTGATGAATGAGTTGAAACTACTTCAGTAACTTTGGGGTTGTGTTCACAAAACCAAGTGGAATACATCCCTCACTTAGGATTTTATCCCTTGCAGTAGAAACCATGCCTTTGAATGGGTTATGTTTAAGAAAGAACTGCAGATGCTGGAAAAATGAAAGGTAGACTAAAAAATGCTGGAGAAACTCAGCGGGTGAGGCAACATCTATGGAGAGAAGGAATTGGCGAAGTTTCGGGTTGAGACCCTTTTTCAGACTGAATGTGTTATTGTTGCCACTGTAATTTAGGTACTCTGGTGAATGATTATTCTCAAGATGCTTCTGGTGGGGACCAAATAATGGTAATGAATTTAAATGCCATTGGGAAATGGGTACATAAATTAAATTCAGGTCCTGAGGGCCGAGCACAAGCATGGATTGAAAATTGTCTCACATAGAAAAATGAGAGTTGGAATAAATGGGTCCTTTTTAACTTGCAGGGATACAACTATCGGGAGTACTCCAGGGAGTAGTTTCTAGCCTTCAGTTGTATACTATTTAAATTAACGATCTGAAAGAAGAAACAAAATGCAAGGTTTCTTGACCGGTCCAGTCAATAAAATCTTTTTTATCTTATACCATAATATATAGATCCAAGAAGTTCACAGATTTTATGATCTTCACCTATCCAAGCAGGTGGAACTGGAACGGAAAGACTGGAACTATGCCTACCACTTCTGGTAGATCTCCACCACCACTTATCTCCAGATGCGTTGCTCTGGACATATGGATTGCTTTTCGTAAATTCTTGTTGGGCCCTCCTCATCAGACTCTTTTTCCTTCCAACTTGGGGTTTCTTTGGGCCTGCTGGTCATATCTCAGAGTCATGCCCCTGGTCATACCAATGGCAGTTCTGCTAAAGTACCTATACTCTAGTGAAAATAAAGTAGAGTTCACTGCCCTTTGGAAAAATATATTTGCGCTCCTGACAATTCAAACTTAAGAATCTGAATACAAGAATGCATCTGAAGAACTATCCTCACAATTCACAAGTAACTGCATTTTGCATTAAATAATACAGAGGATGAGCTTCAATATTTAGCCCTAATTTCTTCTGCTAGTTTGACATAGGCAGCTCAAAATAGCAGAGATGAGTTTGACATGTGCATTCAAGGAAGACTGACACCATGCCTGCACAATGCATAATATCGAAATAATGAGAATGCAGTTTCCAGATACGAGTTCAGGTCCTTCCCAGAAGGAGGATAGAAAGATTCCTATTCTATAAGGATAATCAAATGATTTCAACTTTTAACGGTTAACACACATAATATGGCACTATTTTCAATCTTGTCTCGCTCTTAAAAAGGTAATCAAAATGATTGAATCAGAATTTGTCCAAACATACAAGAAATCTAAATGGCCCCAGTTTACAACTTCTCAATGTTCACCATGAGATTAACTGCTGCAACAATTCAACTGACGAATAACTTTAGTTGCTCAGAGTCATCAACCTCAATACTGAAAAAAACAGCACAAATTGGTCCTGCCATCATAAAAACATTCTGAAGATGCATACGATTAAAGTAAGTGTTTATACCAACCAGGGCAAAGTGCAATGTTGCAGAGCTTGGTTTGCAGCTCTGAGCCCTGACACGCTTTCCCTCCATGTTGTGGAGCAACGCACATCCGCGATCTGGTTCTCGATCCTCTCCCACAGGAAACTGAGCACAAACTCCATGGCGACCATTCCTCCCACAGACCATGTACTACAACACAGTGCAAATCACATGAGAGATCTGTCACCACAGAATACTACAATAACAAATACAAGTCTTTACTCTGAGGATGACAGACCTGCTACAGTAATAAACAGATATTTCACTTTGGTGGTGTTTTCTAGCTGGAATGATAATCATTAGTTGGCCCGGGGAAAGTAAGCTTCTTTGTCAAATGTTGCCCTTTTAATGTTATTAAATTAAATTTCTAAATTTCTCATTCTTACTGTATATTTCAAAAGTATGAGAACAAATGAATGGGTTCTTTTGAAGGCATCATTATTTTCAACCTGAGTTCACAAAGCAGCTTAACACATTTGAGACAAAACTGAAAAGGTGATGCTATTTCAAGATGCAGTAACAATATTAGCAATCCTTTAATCATCTAATAGAAATAATCAGGATGAAATAGGCATAACTTTTATAACTACACCAGATGTTTGCTAAAGAGTACCAATAGGAGATAGTCACAACCTTTAACTATGGCAGCATGGAGACGCTGGGGGTCTAAATTTAATTGTCAATTAAAACAGAACTGTTGTGTTACTGGACTAAAACAAGCAAATTATTGAGCAATTCAACTAGTGCTACTGAACTGTTCAATTCCTGTTGGGTCTAGCTGACGGAACAACTGTCCCTCTCCTCAACAGATGCTACCTGACCCTCTGTGTTCCTCCAGCTGATCTCATTTTTTTGCAACAGATTACAGCATCTGCAGTCTCTTGTGCCTGTGAATAATAATGCTTAAGTTACACACATTCATTGCACACAATACAGTATATAGCAACCTCACGTTACCTGCTGATGTCTATACCAGTTCCATGGAAGCGTAATCTGGCTACACTTGCTCTGCCCTCTCTTCACATCTCGACAAATTTGTTCTTCATAGAAACATATTCAGCTCCCTCTTGAATCTCCTCCATCGTTGCCTCTGACACTACATTCCAGTTCCTGATTACAGCTAGCATGAAAAAGTTTTCCGTATGTCAAATCTGTTTTATTTTCCTTAATTCTATGTCCCCTAGTTCTTGACCCCATCAACAATAAAAGCATTTATCTATTCTGTTTGTACCATTCATGATTTTAAATAGCTTGCCCTCTCAGCTTCTTCAAGGAGGAAAGGTCTAGCTTCCCCAATCATTCACATAACTAAACCCGAAATTATTTTATTACATTTCTTTGCATTCTCTTCTAAAGTGTAGTTCTCAGAAATCGGCAATATTCCAATTGTGGAGGAACCAGTGTTTTATAAAGGTTCACAAAAACAACCTTGCTCTTGAACTCTGCCTTTGAGCTCATGATCCCATAAACTGATTTAAATACATTTCCCTACCTGCCCTGCCTTTTTGAAAGAATTATGCACATAAACTCCTCGATCTTGTACCTCATTTACAATTTTCCCCTCTAATTTATATCGTCTATATCATTCTTTCTCCCAAAATTTACCGTTTTAGATTTTAGCACCACAGAAAGTTTGTAGATTTGTCATTTGTAGATTTGGAAAATGTACTCTGTACACTGAGTCCAGGTTATTAATAAATATTAAGTAAACCAGTAGTCCTAATAATCACTGTGAATTCCACTGGACACCTCCCTATAATCCATGAAAAAAAAGTTTCAGAATTGTTCTGTTTCTTGCTAATCAGTCTTTTTTCTAGTCATTCTGCTACAGCCCGTTTATTTCATGGTTTCAGTCTTAATGACAAGCCAATTTGTTGACAGTTTTTGAAATGCCTCCCGGTATATTTATACATGTCTACATATACATCAACTGCATTTTCCATTTCAACTTTTGATTGCACTGTAATTATTGAATTTAGTCTTTTTTTGAACATGATAGTAATGCTTCACATTTCCAGTCCTCAGGCAATGACCCTGGATCTATTGATATTTGGATAATCATAGCTAATCTCCAAGCTCTCCAATCTCCTCACATATTTTCTCAACATCCAGGAGCACATCCCATCTGCAGCACCTCACTTATCAGCTTTAGATGCAACTTAACTTTCTAGTACCGTGTTTTTATCCTTTCCTAACCTGTCCGGAAATGAAACCAAATTTTCATTTTTTTAAGAACATCTTACATGACGGTTGTGCTGATAACATCGTCGACTGAGTGGATATTGGACAGAAAGCCACGAGGTACAACATTTAATGTTATCTTACTTTAATTAAAATAAGCTAACATCTCTTGAACAGTGGTTGATCTCTGTGCAGAGCTTTTGCCAAACGAATGAGAAATAATAAATAAAGTCAGAGACATAGAGCACTGACACAGGCCTCTCGGTCAAGCTGCCGAGCTGAACAAGATCCTGCTGCAATTCTTCATAATTATCTTCACTATCTACAACATCACCCATTTTGGTGCCATCTGCAAACTTACTAATCATGCCTCGTACATTATTTTCAAAAACGTTGATATAGATTACAAATAGCCTAGACCCAGCATCAATTCCTGATGCACACAACTAGTCACAGGCCTCCAGTCCATAAACAACCTTCCACTGCCACCCTCTGCTTCCTATAAAGCAGCCAATTCTGTATTCAGTTAGCCCGCTTTCCTGGATTAAATCCTGAAGGTTATATTCCTGATCTAATCTTCCAGAGCAACCAACCATGCAGATCCTTATCAAAGGCCTTGTTGAAATCCATTTAGACAATGTCTATAGCCGTGGTCTCATCAGCCTTCTTGGATATTTCGTTAAAAAAAACAAATTCGTGAGACATCTCCCATGTATAAAAACATACTGACTATCCTTACTCCTGTCTTTCCAAATAAGTGTGTCTTATCCCTCAGAAACCTTTCCAGTAACTTGTGTTTCACAGATGTTAGGCTCACTGCGTTATAGCCCCCCAGGTTTTTCTTTGCAGCCCTTCTCAAATAGAGACACAACATTAGCTACACTCCTGCCAACTGGCACCTCAACCATCAGGGCAGAAATATAAATGACTAGAGAGCATAGCTTTAAGATGAGAGGAGCAATGTTTAAAGGAGATGTGATTTAAAGGTGATGTTGATAGAGGAGTTCATTTTATCTTGGCATCATGTTTGGCAGAAACATTGTGGGCCAAAGAGCCTATTTCTGTACTGTTCTATAATACTAAATCATCATCATCGGTGGTCACTTGAAACGAGTATGACTGTCCTCTCCATAGAGTCGTCTACTTGTGGGTCTGCAGATGTCTGTAGAGGCCGATCCGCAATCCACACACCTTGGTGCAACGTGGGCAGTGGAGACTGGCAGTGGTTGGTGGTCATCGAGCCCCCATCTCACTCTCCTTCCAGTGTTGTTGCTTAATCTCTGCGACACGGCGTAGTTTCATTTCATGACGTGCAGCTCCTTCCTGCACGGATTTCCTCCAGGAGTGCCTGTCCAGTGCAATGTGCTCCCAGTTGCTCGATGTGAAGTGGAATTTCTTCAGACTGTTCTTGATGTTGTCCTTGAAATGTGTCTTTGGCCCGCCAGGGGCTCGCCGACCATCCTTCACTTGAGAATATAGGATCTGTTTAGGACAGGGGTTGGCAACCTGCGGCCCCCGGGCCGAATGCGGCCCATAACCCAAAATCATCTGGCCTGCAGGCGTATTTTTCCCCCCGTAATTATCCGACCTGCAGACAGTACTTCCCGGGCCCGAGGCCACGGCGCCCAGGCACGGTGATGCAAGAACGGAAGGAGGCCTGATCTGGCGGCTGCAATGGCAGAGCCGCCAAGCAGTGGCAAGCGCCAGCTCTGGCTGTACTGCATCTTGCACAAAGTCGCCGGCACTGCCGCGCATCTTCTGTGTCTGGGCTACACTGTTGGGACTGGGGTTGTCAATAGGCCGGGGACGAGTGAGTGTGAGTGTTTGAGCCACCGTCTTCAAGACAGAGCCAAGGCAATGGTCCATAGGTACGCTATGTTCATGAGCGCCCGTAACTAGCGGCCAGTGCTCTGGGCGGCGTCCTCAAAGGGGCGGGATCTATGTGAACACGTGATTTGATGCCTGCCATCCGGGGCGGGATCCATGTGTACATGTGATAGATGTGACCCGCCATCCGCTCACAGACGTGTGTTCTGGCCCCTATGCAGATCAAGGTTGCCGACCCCCGGTTTAGGGAGACGTGGGTTGGACATGCGGATGACATGGCCAGTCCATCGAAGTTGGCGCAGCATTATTGTGGTGGTGATGCTGGTCATGTTGGCTTCCTCCAAAACACTGATGTTGGAGCGTTTGTCCTCCCAGCTGATCCTCAGAATCTTTCGTAAGGATCTTTGATGGTATTGTTCCAGGGCCCTTAGGTGCCTGCTGTAGATGGTCCATGACTCAGCTAGATGCAACAGGGTGGGGAGGACAACGGCTCTGTAGACCAGCAGTTTTGTTTGAGCCTTTAGGTCTCGGTCTTCAAAGACTCTTTTCCTGAGTCTGGCATAGATTCCACTGGCACAACTCAAGGGATGGTTGACCTCAGAGTCGATGTCAGCTTTTGAGGAAAGAATGTTGCCAAAGTAGGGGAAGTGGTCAATGTTTTCAAGAGTGGTGTCGTCCACTTTTATAGTGGGCTGGGTAGGCAGCTGATTGGGTGGAGGTTGATGTTAGACCTGGGTCTTCTTGATGTTTAAGGCTAGGCCCATGGCTCTGTATGCCTTGACAATGGCGGTGTTACTGACTTTGCTCTTGGCCTTCAACTTATTAAGGTTAAAGAGCCCACCGTCAGTTCTGTAGAGGATTGGGATCCCCTGTGACAGCTCTTCACCAATGAGGTGAAGTGTGGCAGCAATGAAGACGACAAACAGGGTGGGTGAGAGGATGCATCCCTGTTTGACCCTCGTTTCCACAGTGAAGGGCTCGGACTCAGAGTCGCAGTTGCTGAGCACTGTGACCGACATGTCATCATGTAGAAGCCTCAATATTCTGATGTATTTTTCCTGGCAACTGTACCTTGATAGTATGATCCAAAGAGTCTGGCAGTCTACTGAGTCAAAAGCCTTTGTCAGGTCTATGAAGGCCATGTACAAAGGCTGCCTTTGTTCACGGCATTTTTCCTGGAGTTGGCATGCTGTGAATATCATGTCTCCTGTACCTCTGTATGGGCGGAAGCCACACTGTGATTCTGGGAGTACCTTCTCAGACAGTGATAGAAGTCGGTTTGTGAGGACTTTGTGAGGACTTTGCCTGTTGTTGACAGGAGCGAAATGCCCCTGTAGTTTCCACATTCAGCCTTGTCCTCCTTCTTGAAAATTATCATTATTAGAGCATTCCTAAGTTCTGCGGGAAGTAATTCTTTTTCCCGACCTTTTGGAGTAGGGCGTGGGTGTCGTAGAGGAGCTCCGGTCCACCTTCCTTTAAGATCACAGCTAGGATCCCATCTGGACCAGTGGCCTTTTTGTTTTTACCTCTCTTGATGGCATCTTGAACCACTGTCATAGTGGGAGGTTCCTCCATGTCTTCTCTGGTGGGACTCCGGGGGATGTGGTGGGTAATGTCTGGTTCAGTTGTGCTGTCATAGTTGAGGAGTTCCTGGAAGTTCTCCTTCCATCGGTTGTTAATGGACTCATTGTCCTTCAGCAGTTCTTGCCCATCCTTTGAGCACAGGAGGTTTAAATTGCGGTAGCTTGGACCATAGACGGCCTTAGTCGTGCTGAAGAAGCCTCTGCTCTCACCCAAGTCTGCCAGTCTCTGGATTTCCAGAGCCTTTTCTGTCCGTCAAGAGTTCTTAAGCTCCCTCACCTGTCTCTGGACGTCCACCTTGGCTCTGGAGTGAGCCGTTCTTTTGGCCTTGCAGGTTACATCATTTTGCCAGGCACGGAAGGCTTTCCTTTTCTTGGAGATGAGCTGTTCTATCTTTGTGTCGTTCTCGTCAAACCAGTCCTGGTGTTTTCCGGACTTGCACCCAAGGATGGCTTTACAGGAATCAAGGTTGGTGGATTTGACCTGGCTCCAGTGCTCGTCGATGTCATCAGGAAATATTGCAGTTATGCCAGGAACTTTAAACATTTGGAGGTAAAAAAACTGATTAATTGGCAATAACTGTCAGGTTGAACCTGAGAAAGGTCTAACATCAAGTTAATATACAGGAAAATGAAACTCTTATTGGGCTGGCATTCAATAGTTTTTATAGATTAACAGGATTACAGGGATATACAGTAAAAGGATGCAACTATGCTTTAACGTCAGAACAAAATATTGTAGTAAAGTCCAAACTGGCATATACTGATTTACAATTTGACTCAGTGCCGTGTCTTGCCTTCATAATCAAAGAAATTCTGCCGATTCAATAAATGCTACCAATCCAGTCACAGAACGCGATCCTCCATCTGGACAAACTCAATCCTGTGCTTACATATAATGAGTATATCCCGGCATCTCAGTTGTCGATTCAGATTATTGGACAATTTGAGATTGTTTCACTTGTTTTCTGCAACATCCTCGGATCAAAAGTCGTAGTCTCTTCTATTTAAAATACAACTAGAGGAAGTGGGACCCATTGGGTCCCTGTCACAGGGGAGGCCTGGTCCCACAACGCAACTCTTCCCCAACGCAATATTCCCCCACTCACCCATGGCCCCCAACTGTGCAGGTGCTGCTTATTTCCCCTCATCCCCAGCACTCTCTCCCACTCTTCACCCTCCTTCTTCTTTCCCCTCTACTCATACCCTCCCCCAAATACTCCCTCACCTCTCCTTTCCCCTATCCTCAGTCACTCCCTCCCTCCCTCCATAACTCCTCTCCCCTCTCTACCCCCCTTCTCTCTCTCAATTCCTCCAGTCTCCCTCCCCACCTCCCCCACTATCCCCTCCCTCCCTTCCTGCCCCTCCTCTCCCTCAATCCCCCCACTCTCCCTCCTCACCTACCCAGGATCTCAAGGATGCCGCTCCTCTGACGGGAGGTTGCCTTGATCGGAGGCTGCGCCGACCGGAATCCGCGTCGACCGGAAGCCGCGCCGGGCGCCGACGGTGAGATGACCGCGGACGCGGCCAATTAGTACGGTAATGGTGCAGGAAGGGGTGTCGCCATCCCAGCGTGACTGACAGGAGAGTAGACCAATCTGCGCATGCGCAGTCGTTAAGATTTTTAAACCTTAATAACTTTTAAGATATACCACAGATCGGAACAAATCTTGTTGCACTTGCGGCACAGGAGAATGGTGAGTAAGGTTGCGCTATCATGTACCGTTTTTGCGCAAATGTAAAAACAACGCAAACCAGAAGATAACAAGATGAGAGTTTAAGTTATGTACTAGACTAAGTGGGACCCGTTTTGTCCCCCAACACAACCCATTACCCAATGCAACATTCCAACACTCACCCGTTCCTCCAACACAACCCGTTCCCCCAACGCAATATTCCACCACTCACCCTTGGCCCCTAACTTCCCCCCGAACCATCCCCGTCCCCAGCTGCAGGATGCTCCCCACCGGTCCCCACTGGCTTCAGGCAGGGACCAGTGGGGAGCATCCTGCAGCTGCGGATGGGACGCCTTCAGGCGGGGGGGAGGGGGGGGGGGGAGGCAGTAGAGCGGGAGCTTGCTGCAGTGGGGGAGAGGGAAGGCATCAGGCAGGGGCTGTCGGGGGCTGGTGGGGTGGGGGAACATCCTGCAGACAGGGAGGGGGAGGGCTTCAGGCAGTGACCGGTGGGATGGGAGGATTTCTGGAGGTTTGTACGGGACTGGTTTCCAGAGGGCTAGTATGGATATTATGGGTCAAAAGGACTTTTCTTGGGCTAGTACAGGTGTCGTGGGCCGGAGGGACATGTTTCCTGAGGACTGGTAACATATTGTGGGCCGAATGGACTTTTATTGTGCTAGTATGGATGTGGTTGGCCAAATGGATTGCAGCTGTGGAAGGGGATGGCCAGGTGGGGGCCGGTGGGGAGCGTTCTGTAGCCGGGGGAAGGGGACGGCTTCAGGTGGGGGACGGCAGGAGCGTTCTGTAGCCGGGGGACTGCTTCCGGTGGCAAGCGTTCTGCAGCCAGGGCAAAGGGACGGCTTCAGGCGTGGCCTGACGGGGTCGTGCGGGTGGGGGATTGCTGCCATGGCCTACCGCTGCCGTGGCCTATCGCTGCCAACCCCTGCGGTGGCCTGCTACTGCCGCTGCCGTGGCCTGTCGCTGCTGTGGCCTACCTCTGCCGCTCCCTACCGGCTACAGGCGGGGACTGGTCGGGAGCATCCTGCAGCGGGTGAGGGGAATGGCTTCAGGAAGGGACTGTCAGGGTCCTGGGGGGGGTGGAGCGTCCTACAGTCGGGGAGGGGGACAGCTTCAAGCGGAGGCTGTCAGGGGCCGGTGGGGGAACAACCTGCAGCCGAGGGAGGGGGATGGGGAGGGCTTCAGGAGGTAGCCGGTGGGGGGAGGGCTTTCTGGAGGGCTAGTACAGGTGTTGTGGTCTGAAGGGACTGGTTACCAAAGGGCTAGTATGGATATAGTGGGCCGAATAGACTTTTCTTGTGCTAGTCCTGCAGCTGGGGACGGGGAGGGGGACTGCTTCAGGTGGGGGCTAGTGGGAGCATCTGTAGCCGGGGAAGGCGGACGGCCTCAGGCAGCAGCTGGTTGGGGGGGAGGTGGGCGGATGGATGGATGGATGGATGGATGGATGGATGGATGGATGGATGGATGGATGGATGGATGGATGGATGGATGGATGGATGGATGGATGGATGGATGGATGGATGGTCATTCAACCTCCACAGAAGCAAGGTTGGCCTGAAATGGCCAGATCAAGTTGCATAAATATCATATATTTGCACTTTATGAAAGTCAATTAAGCAGCTTTTTTGGATTCATTCATAATTCCAGTCGAGGCATCAACTAAACTGCCGCCGATTGCAGATAATACAGAAGGGAGGTGTATTTATGTAACTTATATTGCAGCCGAGTGGAAAAGGAAGATGCATTCCTTTTGTTTGCTGAAGTTGAAGATCTCTGTTCTACAATTATGCACAACCTGAAATTATGGGATTATGGATCATTGAGTAATTTTCTTTTTCATAAGTCCTATGCCCAGTTTTCTTGATGGAGTTCCTCTCCATCCTCCATTTCAAGTTCAAACTAGTAGGAATGTAACCATCATTATTGTCAGGACAGATTTATCCCTTATCTTCAAACAGGGTCTGAGACACCTCATTCAAGGGAAACATCCTCCCAATGTCTCGCCTGTTAAACCCTCAAGGACATTTTGAATGTCTTGATCAGATTTTCTCTCATTCTTCTGAACTTAAGCCAATACATTCTTAGCTTTTGAAGACTAAATCAAAAATTTAAAACAACCGCAGTAGATGCTAGAAATCATAAATCTACGAAGATGTTGGAAACATGCAGCAAGGCACGCAGCATCTGTAGAAAGAAAAACAATGTTGACCTTTCATCAGGACTTGAAAAGAGGGAAAAGAAAGTTAGTTCTAAGTTGCAGAAAAGTTGGAAGAGGAATGGACAGGACTAAGGGAATATCGATGCAACAGTGAGGCCAGAATTGATCACAGTTGCTATGGGGAAACATAGTAGTCGATGGGTTAATGGCAGTAGTTATAAAAAAAAGTGAGCCAATATCACAGATGACAGACTTACAACATATGTATCCAGTTCTGATACAATCAAAGGAGATGACCTACCAGGTGATGCAGAATTAGTATTGAGTGTGGAAGGATACAACATGCTTAGACAGAAAATGGGGTGCTGTTCGTCAAATAGTTTGTCACAAAGTGGAGTGGAAGCGTGCAATTTGTTCATACCTGCCAAATTACCTAACCAAGCTAGTCCTGCCTGCCTACGCTTGGCCCATATCCCTCCAAATGTTTCCTATGCATGTCCCTTTCAAACTGTCTTTTAAATGTCGTAATACTACCCACCTTTATCACTTCCTCGGGCAGCTTTTTCCGTATATGTATCCCCCTCTGTGGGGAAAAAGATACCCCTCAAGTCACTTTTAAATCTTTCCCCTCTCACCTTAAAGATAATTAAATTGCATGGCACATCTGATAGTCGACCATTCTGCAACATTTTCATAATTTCATGTTCATGTTATAGGAGCAGAATTAGGCTATTCGGCCCATCAAGTCAACTCCACCATTCAATAATGGCTGATCTATTTTTCTTGCCTTCTCCACATAACCCCTGACACCCGTACTAATCAAGAATATGTCAATCACCGCCTTAAAAATATATATTGACTTCGCCTCCACAGCCAACTCTGACAATAGGTTTATCACCCTCTGACTAAAGAAATTTCTCCTCATTTCCTTTCTAAAGGTACGTCCTTTTATTCTGAGGCTACAGCCTCTAGTCCAAGACTCTTCCACTAGTGCAAGCATCCTCTCCACATCCACTCTATCCTTTTACACTTGCTTATCTGCATTATCACTCTAATGATTATCCAATCAACCATCACTGAATCCCATGACAACTTTGCCCAAACCTGGCCTCGCCAAAACATAGATATTGCCTTTGTCCTTTTTTCACATCCTCTTCAACTCAAATGCTGTTTTTCTCTCTTTTCCAGTTTGACCTGAATTAGCTCTACTTCTCTTTCTACAGATGCTGCTTGATCAAGCATTTTTTTTTAAATTTAGTATTCTGAATCTCATTTCATATGGCAAATCTGTCATCTATGGGACCAGTCTCATGAATCTACACTGAACACCCTCTCGGACATTCTTTCTTATGTAAAGAACTTAAAACTGTACATAATTGTCTATGTGAAGTCTCACAGATGCGCCATAAAGTTGCTATATTCTAATCTCATTCTTACCAACTACGAGGTAAGACAAATATAACTGCATTACCAGCTGAGTGGATTTAATTACATTTCAAGAAAGTATTGAAGACTACAAAGTTAGTTGCTGTCATCAGATTCAGTTTTGCATAATTATGTCCTTATCTATATTACTAAAAGTCTGATCTTGACCGCTTTTGGCCCACTGTGCTGCGATCTCCGAGAGAACGCCGCCACCTACGGCTGTCATTTTTGGCCACCTCGCTCAGAGCCCCCCTCTGCCTTCCGTGACCAGAGGATTTTTCCCATCGATGAAAAATCACAGAGATATTATTGTTTTTTTTTTAATCGCCATTCTCTCTGCTGCCCCCGCTGGCGACAGGGGGGAGGGACTATAAAACACGGAAGTGTAGTCCCTCGCTCAGTCTCTGCCAGACCCAGGAAGCGAGAGGGTCACGGCTCTCTGAGCTGCGAATAACACTGAACGCACGTCTACTCCATGGTGAGTCCCCTTGATGCAGCTGTAAAGTGGCTGCTGCCCAATTGTTTGCCTTGCCTTTTTAAAAAGTTTGTGTTCACAAAATGTATTTTGGTTGTCAGGTGATTGCTGCCCAATTGTTTGCCTCGCCTTTTTAAAAAGTTTGTGTTCACAAAATGAATTTTGGTTGTCGGGTGGCTGCTGCCCAATTGTTTGCCTCGCCTTTTTAAAAAGTTTGTGTTCACAAAATGAATTTTGGTTATCAGGTGGCTGCAGCCCAATTGTTTGCCTCGCCTTTTTTAAAAGTTTGTGTTCAAAAATGAATTTTGGTTGTCGGGTGGCTGCTGCCCAATTGTTTGCCTCGCCTTTTTAAAAAGTTTGTTCACAAAATGAATTTGGGTTGTCGGGTGGCTGCAGCCCAATTGTTTGCCTCGCCTTTTAAAAAAGTTTGTGTTCACAAAATGAATTTTGGTTGTCGGGTGGCTGCTGCCCAATTGTTTGCCTCGCCTTTTTAAAAAGTTTGTTCACAAAATGAATTTGGGTTGTCGGGTGGCTGCAGCCCAATTGTTTGCCTCGCCTTTTAAAAAAGTTTGTGTTCACAAAATGAATTTTGGTTGTCTGGTGGCTGCAGCCAAATTGTTTGCCTTGGCTTGGCTTTTAAAATCGTTGCAACTGTTGGCTGCCAGCCCAAGAATCCATTCGGCCCACAATGTCTATACGGGCCCTCTGGAAACCAGTACCTTTGGCCCGCAACACCATATTAGCGCAACAGAAAGCCCCCCCACCCACTGATGGGCAATATTGAAATTGGTGGAGAGGTGGAATATTGCGTTGGTGACCAGCCCTCCCGTGTGATGCTGGGACCCAACGGGTCCTACTTAGTCTAGTGGTGAGATATAATCTTTTTCATATTAGGACAGAGGCTTTGAGACATTAAATTTATTCTAAACCCTGAAATATACTGAGCTGATTTCAATGGAAATGAGATGGTTTTATGATGAAGACCAAATATGTAGGCTTTGTACCGATGCACTATGTACCAATGCGCAATAAGGGGTGATCTTATAGAGGTGTACAAAATCATGCGAGGAATAGATCGGGTAGATGCACAGAGTCTCTTGCCAAGAGTAGGGGGTTCGAGGACCAGAGGACATAGGTTCAAGGTGAGGGGGAAAAGATTTAATAGGAATTTGAGGGGTAACTTTTTCACACAAAGGGTGGTGGGAGTATGGAACAAGCTGCCAGAGGAGGTAGTTGGGGC
Source organism: Amblyraja radiata (assembly GCF_010909765.2). Lineage (NCBI taxonomy): Eukaryota > Metazoa > Chordata > Chondrichthyes > Rajiformes > Rajidae > Amblyraja > Amblyraja radiata. The sequence continues at coordinate 23,706,821 of NC_045982.1, read as the reverse complement.
TGGGACTGTTTAAAAGTCAGTTAGATAGGTACAATGATAGGACAGGTTTGGAGGGATATGGACCAAGCGCAGGCAAGTGGGACTAGTGTAGCTGAGACATTGTTGGCCGATGTGGGCAAGTTGGACCGAAGGTCCTGTTTCCACACTGTATCACTCTATGACTCTATGACACCCAACTTGACAGCAGAAAAATGTCCCCTTTTTATCTCAGTAGTTAGGATTCTTCCTGGATTGCTATGCAACAAGTTTTTTAAAGATACAAAATAAAGTTAAATAAAATGGTTATGTAACTATAGGTAAATGTGAAATTAGTGGAGTGAATTTGTTCTCCATTGTGTCAGAGTCATGCAACATGAAACCAGGCCCTTCACCACAGCTTCACCATGCCAACCCAGCTGCCCCATCTACATGAGTGCCACCTGCTGGCGTTTGGCCTATATCCCTCTAAACCTTTCCTGTCCATCTACCTGTACAAATGTTTTTTAAGTGATCTTATAGTATCTGCCTCAAGTTCCTTCTCTGGCAGCTCATTCCATTTACCAACCTGTGTGTGAAAAAGATTCAGAATTAATCTTTTCTCTCTCACCTCAAACCTATGTCCTCTCGATCTTCATTCCTCTGCTCTGGGGAAAAGTGGCTGTGCATCTATTCCCCTCATGATTGAATATGCCTCTATAAGATCACCCCTCTTCCTTCTGCGCTCCAAGGAGTAAAGTCAGCCTGCCCAACCTCTCGCTTTAGCTCAGGCCTTCAAGTCCTGGCAACATAATTATTCTCTGCACTCTATCTAACTTAACAATACCTTTCCTGTAGCAAGGTAACACAATACTCCAAATGTGGCCTCATCAACGTCTTGTACAATCACCAACATCTTGTCCAAAGAAAAAGCAGGCAACAGAAAATAACCCACTCTTTTTGAATCATACCAATTTGGATAAATAAGCTGAGACTAAAAGTTCATGTTTGAGGCTACCAAGGATGACAGGAGGAAAAAGAAGCCCAGAAAAAAAATCTGGTTTCTGGTATCAAACTACATTGCAATTTACTGCCTGTGAAAGATTCCTAAATTAGTAATAGCAAACATACTGTTAATCATAATCATACAACTCTGGTGAACCACAGCTGTAAGAAATTATTTCCGTCCAACCATAATCTGTTCTCTCCCTACAATTGCTACCATCGTCCAAAATGTAATTGTCCCGAAACATTGTGATAGCAGTTTAGGTTACTGTTAGGATGAGCAAGGACTAAATTGGTGGAATTTTCCTCTCTGATTTTAATGCTTTTCACGGGAAAACCTCAGCGTCTGCATGTTGTGGGCAGCATTCAAATCTACTACTGAATATTCAAATTCTTAACTTTCAGCAAGTGTTTAACATAATACATAACTATTCTCTTGACATACTGGCCTACTGATATACTGTCGGAAAAAACCCAAGAAGCAAAACAGTAGATTAGTCAGAAACAAGAGCAGAAAGTAAAATTGGTAAGAGGTGAGTATAATCTTAACAATTCTTTTCACTATGGGCTAAAGACAGAAAACGAATTCTGGTGCAATAGTAATGACCTTAAACCTAATTTTTCAATCACCAACAGTTCCACACATCTTCCATTCTCTTTCTTTCTGGCCAGAGTGTAAAACTATTAAAAAAAACAATAAAAATAAATAATTGTACATAATATCAATGAGAGTAATGTATAAATTATATCATACCATATAATGGAAGAACTGTATGTCCCGTGTATATCCCGTGTATAACTGTATATCCCACTAAGAGCTATTTATTCTGATGCTGCTTTGAAATGTTATCTGCAACATTAGGGGGGCTGCTGACTCAATGGTAACAACAGATCATCTTAGACAATGACACTGCATCACTGGACTTAGAAATCAAGGCATTAGTTGGTACCATCTCAAAATGCATGACAATAGAATGAGCTTTTTCAAAGTAGGTGGAACACTTGCGCTCGGTCCACCAAGGCCTACTGGATCTCCAGGTTTCGAGACATTTTAAATCCCCTTCCCATCACCATAGTGACATTTTTGCCCTGTGCCTCCTCCATTGTCAGAATGTAGCCACACGCAGACTGGAGGAACAGCACCTCACCACAACCCAACACATCGGTATGAACATTGAATTCCCCAATTTGAAGTAACCAACCGCAATCCCTTCCCTTCTCCCCCCTGCCCCATCCCCTTCCTCTCCCCCTTCTCTTTCCTGTGCCCCACCTGGCTACGCACCCATTTTTCCTCTCCCCCGTCCCTCCCACCTATATTCCTTCTTCTGGCTTCACTGGTTGCACTGTCCATATCTCACACCTTTTGTCTTTTCATATCCCCCAACCATCTGCCTATCAAAACTCCCAATCACCCTTATCCACCAATAACTCTCCAAGTTTTGTCCTGCCCCTCCTCCTTTCCAGCTTTATTCCCCCCCCCCCCCACCCCCACCCCCCCCCCCCCCCACAATCAGTCCGAAGAAACAACACCAATCCATGTTCCTCAGAGATGCTACCTGAACGGCTTGACTTACTCCAGCACTTTGTGTATTTTAATTGAATGATCTGAAGTGTTTGACAAGCTATGAAAAGTTAATGGTGGAGTAGCATGAATAGCAGGTCAAATTATATCATTCTTATGCACTGGAATGATTGCATTTTCTATTGGCAGTTCCAATAATCTGTTGAACCCGCTGCCAGAGGAACCTTCCAACAACCCAGGACTACATAACAATGCTATGAACTTCCACTGTACAACTCAAACTTCAATTAGATGCTGTATATTTGGTGGAAATGAGGAATCAATATTCAAAGCTGTATCGTAGTTGGGTAGATATGTGTGTTGGCTGAGAAAAAACTCCTCTCTGCTCCTTGACTTTGAATTGAGATTTTCCTAATCAAACTTCACACAGCTTTTCTTTATCTCATCAAAATATTTTTGTAAAAATGTCTTTCAATATATTGACATTAAAATGCATCGAACTGGAACTATTCACATTAGAACCTCACAATTCATTTTCAGCAAATTGAGAATTGATTTTCCTATTGGTTAGAACAATAAAAGCATTCTGTACCCTATGCTTCAATACTTTCTGCTGTTTATCACATGTGTAAGATGATAAGCACCAAGATATTTCTGGTAAAATTGCCAACAGTCAGTAAATTATACATACCGATGAAACCTTTTCTGTAATGATAATTCACAGATCCCATGGATGTTATCTGACCTGCTGATCTGATGGAAAAATGTTTTGATGAGATCATTAAAAAGTGTGCAAAGCTTGAAGTCGAAATTGCTGCTTTTTAATATGAATGAAACTTCTTGAGAGAATACACTGACATTTTAGAGATAGGTAGAGGCCACAGACAATCCGCTGGAGATTCTCTGTAGGTTGAGCAATATCTATTATTGGAAAGGAATGGTTGACATTTCTGGTCGAAACTCTGTGACAGGACTGAGAGTGGAAGGGAAAAGAGCGAGTATAAAGAGTGGTGCGATATAAAAGAAAGGTGAAAATGAAGGAGCGAGTTATTGCATCAATGGAACCAAAGTGGAAATGATTGAGAACTTCAAGTTCCTTAGCTGAAATATTACCAACAATATGACATCGACCAAACGCATTGAAGCAATAGCTAAGAAGCCAAGAAGACACACCAGCGCTTCTGCTTCCTCAGGAAACTGAGGAAAGTCAGTATGTCTCAAATTACTCTTACAAACTTCTGCAGATGCACCATAGAAAGCATGCTGTCGGTTGCATCACAGCTTGGTTAAGAAACAACGCTGCCCAAGACCACACAAAATTGCAGAGAGTTGTGGTTGTAGGCCTGTCCTTCACACAGACCAGACTCCCCATCATTTTGTCTACTTTCGATTTTCCAGCATCTGCAGTTCCTTCTTAAACTCCCCATCATGTGCACTTCATGCTGCCTCAGAAAAGCAGCTAACATAATCATTCCTTCTTCTCCCGACGGGCAGAAGGCACAGAAACTTGAAACTACACACCACCAGACTCAGGAGCAACTTCTTCCCCCCTCTGTTATAAGGTTTCTAAATGGTCCTTCCATAAGTAAAGACACTGCCCGATTCACCTCTGCTCTATTGCATACATTGGACATTGTCTCTGGAACTGGTCCACTACAATGCATAAGAACAGGATCCAAAGACAAATTTGGGTCGACCTCTGTCATCATTCTCAGAACCAGAGATCAGCCATGATCGCAATGAATGGCGGCGCTGGCTCAAACAGCCGAATGGCCTCCTCCTGCACCTATTTTCTATGTTTCACTCCAAAGTGCTTTACACAGAACAATTTACCATTGGATCTGAGATCCATGATTTTAATCCGACTTGCAATGAAACCTTTGGTTTTGGCATTTGAACTTGTAGCCTAAAATACGCGACTAGCACCATAACTAGAGTTACTTGTCCCACAAGACATTCTGTATTATGGATCTGACCCATTTTTGCATTGTTGTCTTAATTGCTGCAGGATTGATTGTTCCAGACTTTCAGATTCTGCTTCACTACTTTCCTGATTATCGTGTGAAAAATGCTTTTTGATGAACCTTGGTTTGACCGATAGGTGTACATGGCAAATATGTTGGTGTAAGCTAAAACAAACATATTTCCCACTGTAACTAGAAAAGGAAAAAAGCTAAAATACATTTTGGAAAAGAGCAACAAGCTCAAAGAGACTTTATCAGAACTGGAAAAGAGAAAAAAAGTTTGCACATGCAATGGAGGGAGGTGAAGAGAACAGAGTGAATGCCTGAGACCAAAGTTAGAAAGAGAAAAAAACACTAATAAAAATATTGAAACTTAGGTGCACACCAGTTGGTAGAAATCTAAATCAAAAGAGAAAGTTAAACAAATATGCAATAGATCAGGTACAAACGGGAAAAATCGGATGCCAGAATTCTATTTTGGGTTCTGTGAACTGCAATGTGAGATTAGGTTATCATAAAGGCATACAGCAAATTCCAAAAACACGATCTTCCACGTAGAAACCATGCTGACTATCACTGATCAATCCCAAAGTATAACAGGATCTGGGGGTCCTTGTTCCTCAGTCAATGAAAGTAAAGGGTCCCACTTGCATGCGATTGCGTGCGTTTGGCGCGACTAACCGGAAGCGGAGTTCACGCGAAGTTCGCGCGTGACGTCATTTGCGTCATGCTTACCAATCAGCTGGGCAGGAGGCAGGCCGACTGAATTTGGGCATCGCATGGCGTCTGGCGGTGACGTCATCACGCAACGCCATGCGCTAGGTGTACGCTGTCATGACGCTGCGTACGCCGTCAAGACGCTGCATACGACGTCAAGACGCTGCGTACGACCGCAATGCGCCTGCGTGCTGACAGGCCGTTGGCGCACAAAGATTTCGGCCACTGCAAGAATTTCGGAGCCCCGCGCGATGTCGCGACCAGCCCCACACAACTCCGCGCTTCTAAGTGGGACCGGTCCCGCGCGGCCATACGGTGCACGTACGCCTCAAGCAACCACGAGGTCGCGTAATTTGCGAGCCAAGGTCGCGTAAGTGGGACAGGCCCTTAAGCATGCAGGTAGTGAAGAAAGCGAATTGCATGTTGGCCTTCATAACAAGAGGAGTTGAGTATAGGAGAAAATAGGCCCTGATGAGACCATATCTGGAGTATTGTGTGCAGTTTTGGTCCCCTAATTAGAGGAAGGACATTCTTGCTATTGAGGGAGTGCAGCATAGGTTTACAAGGTTAATTCCCGGGATGGCGGGACTGTCATATGCTGAGAGAATGGAGCAGCTGGGCTTGTATACTCTGGAGTTTAGAAGGATGAGAGGTTATCTTATTGAGACATATAAGATTATTCAGGGTTTGGACACGTTAGAGGCAGGAAACATGTTCCCGATGTTGGGAGAGTCCAGAGCCAGGGGCCACAGTTTAAGAATAAGGGGTAACCTATTTAGAATGTAGACGAGAAAACACTTTTGCCCACAGAGAGTTGTGAGTCTGTGGAATTCTCTGCCTCAGAGGCCAGTTCTCTGGATACTTTCAAGAGAGAGCTAGATAGTGCTCTTAAAGATAGCGGAGTCAGGGTATATGGGGAGAAGGCAGGAACGGGGTACTGACTGGGGATGACCAGCCATGATCACATTGATTGGCGGAGCAGGCACAAAGGGCCGAATGGCCTACCCCTGCACCTATTGTCTATCCCTGTTTACTCAAATGTATCTTATCCCTCAGAATCCTCTCCAGTAACTTGCCTACCACAGACATTAGGCTCACTGATTTATACTTCCCTGGCTCTTGCAACCCTTCTTAAAAATAGGTCAATTTTTAGCTACCCTCCGATTTTCCAATACCTCCCTCATGTCTAACGATTATTTATATATCTCAGCCAGGGTGCCTGAAATTTCTCCTGCAGTGTCCTCAGATATATATGATCCAATCCGGGAGATTTATCTACCTTCAGAAGTCATAGGACGTTCAGCACTTTTCACTGCAATACAGACTACCCTCAAGACATTGCCATTAACAGTCGCAAGCTCCCCTGCATGTCTTTCTCCACAGTAAATACTGTAGAGAAATGCTCATTGAGAACCTTGCCCATCTCATGCGACTCCACACAGAAATGACTGCTTTGGTTTCAATTGGGCCCTTTCTTTCTCTCTAGTTAGCCTCTCTCTCTCTCAACGTACTTCGAAAATCTCTTTGGATGTTCCTAGACTCGGTACTGTCATAGCATGTAAAAAGCCAAATATGAAAAGGTCAGAGTGGGAGTGGAGGGTTAAAATGACAGGCAGGAATAAGAAGCTCAGGATCACCCTTGCAAACCAAACACTGACACATCAAAATGCCAGCCTGAAACACTTCCAACAGCACTTTGCATTAAGAATTATTTTTTTCCCCATTGGCTTGGATATCAGGTTTTGCATTTTGTAGAAAACAATTAGTAAAATTGCTTAATCCCACATTATACGTTGGATTTTTAAAAAGTCATTATTATAAAGCTGTAAGGTACACAAAAATGCTGGAGAAACTCAGCGGGTGCAGCAGCATCTATGGAGCGAAGGAAATAGGCGACGTTTCGGGCCGAAACCCTTCTTCAGACTGATGGGGGGTGGGGGGGAGATGGAAGGAAAAAGGGAGGAGGAGGAGCCCGAGGGCGAGGGGATGGGAGGAGACAGCTCGAGGGTTAAGGAAGGGGAGGAGACAGCAAGGGCTAGCAAAACTGAGAATTCAACGTTCATGCCATCCGGACGCAAGCAACCCAGGCGGAATATGAGGTGCTGTTCCTCCAATTTCCGGTGTTGCTCAATCTGGCAATGGAGGAGACCCAGGACAGAGAGGTCGGATTGGGAATGGGAGGGGGAGTTGAAGTGCTGAGCCACCGGGAGTTCAGGTAGGTTATTGCGGACTGAGCGGAGGTGTTCGGCGAAATGATCGCCCAACCTCCGCTTAGTCTCCTGGAAAGCTATAAAGCTGTACCCTGGTCATAGGATTGCAAGAAGAGCTGTTTCCAAGTTAGTCAGTCTCATGATTAAGGAAGGTGAAGAATGGAAGATCAGCAATCAACACTGGCATTTTCAAATCTGAATGTAATGAAAATAAGTTGAATGCTTCACATCTAAATGGGGTAGAGGGTGTTAAGTTAAAGGTTGCCAAACTACAGCAGATAAATGAATTGAGGTACAAATTAGTTCCTGTAGGTTTTATTATGCACGAGGGATTGACAATCTACTCTTGTTCCTCTATTACAGAGATGAAAACAGCCAATCATTGTTAGGAATTGAATGGAGCTCAGTTCAGGATTAAATGGGATGAAAAGATCTACTATTTCATCATCATTTTTCTGCACTAATCTCACAACCAAATCTCTGTCGAACTTTGTTTTGAATATATGGAGTGACTTCCCCACAACTGTCGAATTGAACTCCGAGATTCACTACCCTCCATTTAACCAATTTCTAAGGGTGGGAGATTGCAGCCTTCACATGGTCCACCCTATTTCGACGAATGCAATCAACCCGGCGTGCACAATCAAATAAGATCAAATAGAACAAGTTGTCCTACAACTTTGGGCTGTGCACGCCATATGCAAGAAGAAGAACCAATTTCTACAAGTTTACAATTCTACAATTTCTTTAAGTGCATGAGTAAATTTTGATAATCCTAGAATTTTCTTCTCACTTTATTCTGAATATCCAATCCCTTCCTGTAGCATGGTGACCAGAGATGCACACAATACTCCAATTGCAGCCAAATTAATGATTTGTGCAACCGTAGCATGACGCCCCAACTCATACTCAATGTCTTGGTCAATGAAGGTAAGCATAGCTATGTCAGAGTCATAAAGCACCGAAACAGGCCCTTCGTTCTCTTGCCCATGTGGACCAACATGGCCCATCTACTCTAGTCCCACTTGCCCAGATTTGGCACATATTCTTATAAACCATCCCTATCCATGTGCCTGTCCAAATGTCTTTTAAATGTTGTTTTAGTACCTGCCTCAACTACTTCCTCTGGCTTACAAAGCTTGTGTGGGGGGCCAAAAACAACTGTAGTGTGTCCAAACATGGAAGGCAATAAAGTGGATCTGCCTTGTCGTGGTTAAGCTTGATATGGAAACTCTGAATAGAAGCAAAGTTGACAGCAAACTGTTTATGTGACCAAAAATTAGTATCAATGTACGCTTAAAACTAAACTGGCTTCATGCGAGTGCCTCTTGAGAGTGATAGGCAATGAGGTGTTGTAGTGTTATTGAAGGCCAGAGGCCTGGACTAGCAAGCCAACTCCAACAGCTGTAGAATTTAAACTTAGATAATTAAATTATTTGTAAATAAAAATAAAAGCAAGTCTCATTAATGGTGACCATTAAATTACACCAGAATACTGCTAAATCCCATCTGCTTCACTGCTGCCCAAAGGAAGGAAATCTGCCACTCTTACTCAATCAGGCCTACATCTGAACCTAGACCCACAATGTATTCCTGCACTCTGAAATACCACAGCAAAACTTTCCGTTATTGAAACTTCCTAAAATTACACAAAGCATTAAAAATAATAAAATCACTCTGAGCACTCAGCATCAACCTCAGAACTGAATACAGATGTACCAATGTTCTAAGTTCAATCAACCTTGAAATGTCTTTGTCATAACCAACAGGCAACTGGTGTCTATATCGGTGAGGCTGCCACACAGAATAATCAAGCAACAACCTGAAATAATCACACTCATTGAATCCGACATCACAGACAATATGCAAATCTGGAGGATAAGTTAACTCGGACAAGTGCGAAGTAACACATTTGGGGAAATTACATACACACAGTAAAAAGCAAGGCTCTGGGGATTGTTGTTAACCAGAAAGACCTTAGGATGCATGTACATAGCTCCCTGAAAATGGGACACAGGTAGACAGGATGCTGAGGAATTGGTATGCAAGCACAGAAGATACCCTGGATGAAATACTTCCATATAGGAATGGCAGCCAGTATGCAATTATCAAATCAGGTCTGCACTAAGCAAACCAACTTTAAGTATAAATCATCTCTACCTCGTCTTTGTCTATCTGCCTTTTGAAATTGCAAGTGTCTATGACAGTGTTGGTAAGAGTGACCACTGCCACTGTCATTATGGATACCACATTCTGTGTTTGCATTGAGGACAATCTCCATTCTGTTCTGTGGCATCATCATCAGCCAAAATGAACTCAGAATCAGGACAAATCAGGCAGCGATACACTGGGTACCCATTAGGCACTGTGTGCTATATTCAAATTGTATTCCACTATATTGTGTCAGCTCATAGATCAGCAAACTTCCCATTACAAAATCATAATCAAACCAGAGGTTCAACTCTGAGGAGTCTGTTAACATGCATAGCTAAGATTAAGCCAACTTGATGAAACTAAACAGTAAAAACAATATGCAATGGACAAAGCAAAGTAATTCCACAATCATCAGATCTCATTCAAAGCATTTCGGAGCTGCCACATTAAGTGTGAATAGACACTCAATTAAACTGCTAACAGGAGGTGGAAATTGTAAGATCCTCATTGGTGAAAGGGAGCAGCATGTGAATGCCAAAGGCAACGTTCAATCATTCGCAATTATATTCAATCAGAAGTGCCAATGGGACAATTTGGCTTCTTCATGAGATCCCGGCCAATACAGAAGTTAGTCTAAGCTAATTACATTCACTCCTTGAGAAACTAGCCGCTAGCACTGAATATATCAGAGACAATTAGATCAAACAACGTTTCAGCCGTAGTACTGACATGTCTCCTGCAAAGTTACTCAAGAATATGGAATACTGGCCAAGCATGCTCTGTGCACAAAAAGATTAAATCCAATTCAACTATCACAGACCAATCTGTCTACTCTCAATCATTCAGAATATGAGGAAATAGTTTGTCTCAATGCTAACAAACAGCAGTGACTCACGAATATGCGCTCAGACATGTGGAGTTAGTGCTTAGCCACAGCAAGTTAGCCCGAGAGCTCATCATAGTTTTTGTCAAACATGGACCAAAGCACTAAATACTGAACATGAAGGCAGAAGTTGACAAAGGGTGAGACAAGATTGAAGTCCATAGGATCAAGAGGAATATATTCTATGCTTGATGTCATATCTTAGACATAAGAATGTCACTGTGTTATCAGCAATCATCCCAGCCCTAGCACATCACTGGAGGCAATTCATTGGTGGATACAGGTGGGGGGGAGGGGGGGTGGGTGATTGGCAGATGCATGTACAAAGGCTAGCGATGAAAAGGAGACAACGGGATGATAAAATCAGTCAAAAGTACTCAATTGTTGTATGTACCGAAAATTGAACAATTAAATTCTTACTTGTAGCACCATAACAGGTTGGTAAACACAGTATTTATAGATAACACAATAAACAAAAGAAAGTTCAATAAACATTAAAAAAACAATATTAGTGCAAAACAAAAGATCGGAGTCCCAAGAGCAATCAAGACTGTTCGTAGTTTGTAATTTAGTTGGTGTTTGTAATTTTCAAAAGCCTGTTGGTCTTTGGGAAGAAGTTGTTCTTGAACCTGGAAGTTTTGGATTTTAGATTCCTGTACCTTCTACCTGATGGCAGGAGTGAAGTGTGAGCACGGCTCGGGTGTTGTGGGGTTTTGATGATGCTGGCTGCCTTTTTGAGACAGCACCTCCTATAGATTTCTTCAATGGTGGGAGGTCAGTACCCATATTTGACTATGGAATCTCCTTCGTTACTCCGTGATCAAACCAGGCCATGATGCAACTAGTCAATATGCACTCCATGGTGCACCTGTAGAAGTTAAATTTGGCGACATATCGAATCTCCTCTTCTAAGGAAGTAGAGGTGTTGATGGGCTTTCTTTATGATTGATTTAATGTGCTGAGTCCAGGACAGATCTTCAGAGATATGCACGCCTGGGAACTTTAAATTGTTGACTATCCACCGCTGATTTCTCGATGAAAACAGGCTCATTGGTCCTCAGCCTCCCTCTTCTAAAGTCAACAATCAGCTCCTTGGACCTACTGACATTAAGAGCAAGGATGACAAAAAAGTGTCCTCCACTGTTGCTGCCCAATTACTTCAGCACGCTGTGGCCAGCGCAAGATTCTACCATATCCGAAACATGAAGGAACGTTCTCCACCGCTGAACGGATGTAGCTTCAATAAAACTCAAGTGGTTTGACATTATCTAATACAAGGATGCCTACTAGATTGACATCTGATTCAATACCCTTAATATTAATTCTCTGCACCATTGAAGCACTTTAGTTTAAAGATTTACTGTGTCACTCTCTCCAAGAATCTGGAAAAGCAGTCACTAATTTAACCTAATAACAAAGTTACTTCTTTAAATAAAAGCTTGCTAGTCGTGACAGCATGTGTACTATCCCAATTGAATCGCGCAGCTCACAAGTCAACTGGAAATATTCTTGCTTGCATTCAAAATTCTGAATCAGGCATAACTCATAAACTTCATAAACTCTATTTTTGCATGTCTTAGCAGTGATCTCCCTCTAAGATACTGGATGTAGTCAATAATTCAAACATTTTATTACATAAAACATTACAGTATTGATATAGTAATTTTCTTACTATGGCATTCATTACAGAGACACTATGGCAACTATTATATTAAATAATGTTGAACAGCTAGTTCCTGTGAGAGTGAAGTCCCACAGGCGATTTTGCAGCGGACTATCGGCGACTGTCAAGTTCACGGCACTCGCCTGAAAAAACGGGAACTGGAACGGCGACTGTCAGAGTGGAACACACACACACAAACACATCGCAAAGGCGGGGGTCAGGGAAAGCAGGGGAACGCTGTCTGAAATTCACACGGTGCAAAGCCAAGATGATGCAGACACACACCCCGATGAACAGGAAGGTTAAGACGGCTAGCACAGTGTACGGTAAGTCCTCTAAAAGTGGGGGGGGGGGGGGGGAGAAGGGGGAAGAGGGGGAGAAGGGAGAGAAGGAGTGGAGACACTTTTAAGAAGCCAGACAACTTTTAATAAGCCAGAGATACACAGCTGTGAAGTTCGGCGGGCATTTAACATTACCGGTCGGTTATCCTTGGTCCTGAAAACTCGTGCTTACGTTTTTTTTCCCCAATGAGCCAATGAAAATGCCCGGTCAGCAAAGGCGATTAACTAAAACTACCTACGACTACCTCGACTACCCATAACTACATGGCGACCCGACTACAACTGAACCTATGACTACAGGATTATCGATTTTCTCCATGGTGACCAACATGTTGAAAAATTTGTGGCGACCATACGTAGGGCCGCGACTAGTTCCCAGAATGCGGGAACTCCTCGCGACCATGAAAGAGACTCACCAGAGACCACCAGCGAACATGTGGCGATCGTAAGACGAGCGCAAAGTCTCCTGCACTCACCTAAAAAGTCGCCGAAGTGGGACAGGCCCTTGAAGGGCAAGGCAGGTAGGAATAAGGAACCTTGGATGATGAAAGAAATTGAAGTTCTGATTAGGAAAAAGGAGTCATGGGTCAGGAATTGGCAGATGGGATCATGTATCCCTGGAGTGGTATATTTTCTCTCCAGCTACGCTTCAAGAGAAAATAGGGGAGCAAAAATGAGATAACTCTTGCAGATAAAATTAAGAAGAACCCTAAGATATTTTATGCATATTAAATGCCAAAAAATTATGAGAGAGAGAATAGGGCCCCTCAGAAACCAAACCGCATCCATGAGCCGCGAGAGATGTCTGTGGTCCTTAATGAATATTTCTCATCAGCTTTTACCACACAGAACTACATGGACACTAGGGATCTTAATGCGCAGTCTTGACGTCAGTGTAGTACAGTGAGCTAGTGTATTGCCTAGTTGAATTCTGCTGTATTATTTTACCGGATTGCATGCAAAAACAAAGAATTTCACTGTACCTAGGTATCTGACAATAAAGTAGTATGTGACAATTCCGCTAGCCCCTATCTAACTCTCTTTTGAATGCATCCAGTGAATTGGCCTCCACTGCCCTCTGAGGCAGAGAATTCCACAAATTTACAACTCCCTGGGTGAAAAAGTTTTTCCTCATCTCAATTCTAAATGGCCTACCCCTTATTCTTAAACTGTAGTCCATCTGGTTCAGGTGACTTATCCACCAGTTGAATTGAGTCTGTATTACAATCAAAAGAAGTGCTAGATTTCCTAAAACATATGAAGGTAGATAAACTTCCCACGCCTGATCAGATATATCCAACGTCAATTTGGGAAGCAAAAGAAGAAATTGCAGTGGGCCTGCGTGAGAAATCCAAATCATCGTTAGACATGGGTGAAGTGCCAGAAGACTGGAGTGTGGCTAATGATGTGGCGAATTTAAGAAGTGCTGAAAAAAAAACCTGGGAACTATAGACTATTAAGCTTAACATCTGTGGTAGGAAAGTTACTGGAGAGGATTCTGAATGATAAGATATATATGCATTTTGAAAATCAGAGGTTGACGAGGGATAGTCAGCATGGTTTTGTGCATGGGAGATCATCTCTTAAGAAATTGATTGAGATTATTGAAGAAATAATAAGGTTGATGAGGGCAAAGCTGTGGATGTTGTTTGTATAGATTTCAGCACAGCTAGCTAACTGCATATAGAATTGGCTTAATGGTATACAAGATACAAGATACTAGATACATTTACTCGTCACATGTGCCAGATGGCACAGTGAAATGAAATTCCCATACAGTCATACAATGAAAATAAAGAACACAACACACTGTAGAATCCAACATAAAACATCCCCACACAGCAGAATCAGAGTTTCCCACTGTGTGGGAAGGCACCAAAGTCAGTCTCTTCCTCCACTGTTCCCCGTGGTCAGGGCCTCCCCAAGCCCTCCGCAGTTGCAGCTACGGGCGGCCCGATGTCCAGGACCGCTCGCCGGGGTGATACATGTCCGACGTCGGGGCTGCGGGACATCCTCAGTGGCGTGGACACCAGTCGGCCCCCTCCTACCGGAGTCGGCGGCTTCCAAAGTCCGCAGGCCGCGCCGGGTGGAGACTGCTGCTGTAGACCCTCTGCAAGGCGCCCCAGGAATCCACGATGTTGTTCAGCGCCGCCCGCGTTGGAAGCTCTCCGCACCAGAGCTCCACGATGTTGGAGCAGCGGTTCAACGCTCCAGAGCTCCAAACGGCGACCCAGGTAGGCATCGCCCGCTCCGCGGTGACTCCAGCGCTGCGCCGCCGCTGTAGCAGCCCTGGTCCGGTTCCCGATTCCATGGCAGGAAAGGCCGCTCCGATCCAGCTGGTAGGCCGCGAGGTGGGGGGCGAGGACGCGACTCGGAGAAATAGTCGCGTCCCCGCCAGGAAGAGACTGGGAAACGGTTTCCCCCTTACCCTGCCCCCCTCCCCCACATAGAAAAGTTAAGGTTTCCCCCTAAAACAAACTTTAGACTAACTAAAAATTAAAAAAAAGATTGAAGGGACAAACAGGCTGTAGGAAGAGGCTGCTGCCAGTGCAGCGCCCCTACTCTAGCTCTTAGACTTGAGCTATGAAATAGAGAGTGATGGTGGAAGATTGTTTTTCAGACTTGAGGCCTGTGATCGGTGGTGTGCCTCAGGGATTGGTGCTGAAACAATTGCTGTTAGTCATCTATGATGTGAATGGAAATGTAGAAGGCACGATTAGTGAGTTTGCAGATGACACGAAAATAGGTGGTATCGTAGACAGCAAAGATGATTATCAAGAATTACAACAGGATCTGGATCAGCTGGGCAAGTGAACCGAGAAACGGCAGATGGAGTTTAATTCAGAACAGTGTGAGGTATAGCATTTGGGGAAGGCAGGAACTTCACAGTGTATGGTAGGGCCCTAGAAACTGTTGTAGAATAGAGGGATCCAAGTGTACACATATGTAGTTCACTAAAAGTCACATTGCAGGTCGGCCTGTGTCAGTGTTATATGATTCCATGACTATATGTTATAATTCTTAGAGTGCTACTAACCAATATTACATATGCCAATTTTTTTAACGTACAGTATAACATCTACAAAATGCACAGTGGTCACTCATTTATCTACACGAATAGAACCTCTGCAGTCTGCATCCTCTGCCACTGAGAGGGACAATGGTTTCAAGCACTTGCAGCCACCATTGCAGGTTGTCCTCCAAGTTCATTCTGCCGTAGCAATATATTGCTACTCCTTCATCATTGCTAATGGGCCTGTCCCACTTAGGCGATTTTTCAGCGGACTGCCGGCGACTGTCAAGTTGCCGGCAGTCGCCTGAAAAACCGGCAACTGGAACGGCAACTGTCAGAGTGGAACGCACACACGCAAACACATCGCTTCCTTCACCAGCCCGTTATGCAGGTGGGGGACAGGGCAAGCAAGGGGAACGCTGTCTAAAAATTTCACACGGTGCAAAGCCAAGGTGAAACATACACACACCACGATGAAACAGACACACATCACATTACGATGAACAGGAAGGTATAAGTACTCGGAAACCACATCTTTAAAAATAGCTCAAAAATATTACCAACCACAGATGTCAAGCTAACCAGCCTATAGTTTACCCTCCTCCATTGCCTCCCTCTCTTCTAGAACAGTAGAGTAACATTTGCAATTTCCAGTCCTCTGGGACCACTCCTGACTATAGTGATTTGTGAAAGATCCCTACTAATGCTTCCAGTCTCGAAAGCTACCTCTTTCAGAAACCTGGGTTGTAGTCCATCTGGTCCAGGTGACTTATCAACTACCTTCAGACCTTTCAGCTTCTCAGTCACCTTCTCCTTAATAGCAACTCCACAAATTTCTACCCCCTGACTTTAGAAAGAAGATGAGGAGGAATTTATTTTGCCAAGGTGAACCTGTGGAATTCATTGCCACAAGCGGCTGTGAAGGCCATGTCATTCGGTATTTTTAAAGCAGAGATTGACAGATTCTTGATTAGTAAGAATGGTAGTAGTTATGGGGAGAAGGCAGGGGATTGGGATTGAATGGGAAAGATCAATCAGCCATGATTGAATGGCAGTGTAGACTCGACGGTGGGAATGGCCTAATTCTTCCCCTATCTTATGAAGTTTCCCACAACAAGTCTTCCCACTAAGATCTGGAGTGAGCATGTTTGCATTATCCAAATCTTATTCCATTGTGATCAATTTTTGGTTATCTAAAAATAACAAAGGAATATCGCTGTAAGGGGAGGTGGCAACAGTAAGTGGTATATATAAACTGCTGATTGGAAAAGTAAGTCTGGAAGGTTATGGGATGAGGAGAAGTGGGATGTAAAGAGAATTACAGACCAGAATTCTTAATTAGTTCTGCCTCACCACTGTTTGCTGCTTATGTATAAGCATCCTACAAGCATTATATCTTTTATAATTTAGAATATTCAGACACATCTCTCCACCTCTGGTTCATTCCTGGAGCATCCAATTAAGCACCACATCCTCTTTGAAGTGAGATGAACTATGATAGCGAGGTGGCATTATATGCTTTGGTGATTAAACTGTCATGGATGATTTGCTGACAATGTGCATAAGCTGTGAGATAGGGGTATGTTACTTGCAAAGTATGACAGGGCGCAGTGAAGTATATGGACATTCGGTGTACGTAGCCAGTTAGAAAGCCATTGTTAATAGATAACAATCATAGCAGTGAACTGAATTACAGTGAGGGCTAATGGTGCAATTAGTAAAGTATGGTATTTTAAGATGCATTCGCTGTCCCAGAACACACTTGGGAAGTCATTAAATATTTTGAGGCTTGAATCTGCATTCATAGTATTTGCCCCTGTGCCTAACTCTTATTATTTTTTTTGAAATGCTTCATGCCCCCCACATCCCAACCTCATGGGTCACAGAACATTATCTTCTCTTCTCCACTTCTGCCATTGATACAGTATACAGTATACAAATGAACATTCCCTAACAATGTCAGCCTTTTTGATTGAACATCAGTGATTACTATTCTGAATGATTTAGCCACAACATATCTTCCCTTTAAATGGTTCAGCCTGGTTCTGTGTGAAACTCACGTCAATAATATTCGCCCTGCGAAACGTGAATGCTGACATTAAACAGTACAGTTCTTGCTGAATGAGTGCAGCAATCATGGCGATGAACAGGGAGAACTCGGTTCCTATGTTGCCTACATCATACATGTACCGGGCAACCTTTGATGGTGGGGCAGGACATTGTTCAATTTGGTCTCCAGTGAGTCTACTACTGAATCCTATTCAGCCAATTGGGTGCGACTGCCTGTTTGATTTTGCTAAATATTGTAATTAAATTACACATTAAATAATATAAACATCCAGCTGAGTGCCATGGTTACCACCATTATTGTGAGAGTTCATAAAGAGAACACCTCTACACTTCATTAGGATAAAGTATAAACAATATTAAATATAAACTAACAGAAAAGTTCAGATAATCAAGGGGCTAATTTCCTAGAGCAACTTTTATTTATCATGGAGTTATTGAGAAATAGAGTCGCTGTCATATTTTTCAGTTGACAAAATTAGTAATAATCGCTGGCCCGCCGACTTACATCCTGAAGCCGCGGTCTGCGGAGCCTGGAATCCCTCATTGGGGACCCCGGAGAAGGAGAGCTCCGACCGCCGGCCCATGGCCTACATCATCTTGAAGCCGCGGTCTCCGGTAGGGAAGCACCGATTCGGGATTAAAAGCCCCGTCCCACGGTACGAGTTCATTCCAAGAGCTCTCCCGAGTTATTAAAAAATCGTGGTAAGCACGGAGAATGAACGTAGTGGGCACGTCGGAGCTCGGGGTCATATCTTAGCGCTAACGGCTCACGTCGGAGCTTGGGAAGACTCGCTAACGGCAGGTAAGCACGGAAAGACTCGTGAAGATTTTTCAACATGATGAAAAATGTTCACGAGAGCCCCGAGTACCAACGAGTGACCATTACCGTAAATCTCTAAGTTCGGGAGAACTCTTGGAATTAACTTGTACCGTGGGACAGGGGTTTTACCTTCCAGACGAGAGGGCCTGTACATCTGGCCGTCCTCAGCGGTGACTGCGGAGGTATGGGTCCCGACCACTGGGAAAAACGGAGGAGGACTGACTGAACTTTGTGCCTTCCACCACAGTGATGAATGGTTTTGTGTTAAATTTTTATTGTGTATTGTGTGTTCCTTTTTATTGTACCGCTGCCGGCAAGTTCATTTCATTGCACTTCATTGTGTATGTGACGAATAAATCTGACTATTGGCTATAATTTGTAATGTGATGATTGGAATCACAGTTGCAGATCATCCATATACACCATTCAACATTTATTTTTTAATTATTGGTTTAGATTTTGTAATGTAATTCAAGCCTCTAAATTCCTAAATGGTAAATTTCGCTGGGATATTAAAAACCTGTTCTTCATTTGCCATCCATTGATTAAAAATCAGTTCAATAGAATGTACTGTATTATAACCACTACAGAGCAGCATTTTACATAAAATGACGATAGATATTATGGTCGCAAACATCTTTTTTAGAAAATGCAAAATAAAGTTCAGAAAGCAAAATACTGCAATGTTAAATATTAGAAATATAATCAAAAATACTCAAGTAACAACTCCCGTGAAAAATGGTTAACATCTCATGACTGTATTGCTGTATCAAAACCGGAAAATGGGATAGATATAATACATTTTAAACAAGTAAAGCAAAGTCAGGAGACAAAAGTGTATTTTTCTTGTCTCTTTATTCTAGTAGAAAGGAATGGGCCTGAAGAATGAAACACAGGACTGCAGTTGTTCCACCTGCAAGAGCTGTGGTTGGACTCACTTGGAATATCTGGGATGCAAAAAATGTTGCAGATAATATGTTTATCGAATTAGTCATGCCTCAGGTAAGGGAAGAGAGGAGACAGGTGACTACTCGGAAGGGCAGTAAGTGCAGACAAGCCATTAAGGAGACCTTTTGGTCATTCCCCTCTCAACAACTACAGTGTTTAAGGTCCCGCCCCAAAACGTTGCCCGTCCATATCCTCCTCAAATGTTGCCTAACTTGCTGAATTACTCTAGCAGTTCATGTTTTTCTCAAGATTCTGCAGTTCCTTGTTTCTCCGTTTACAATACTGTGAAGGGTGAGTTTGTGGCAGCACGATTGGCTCTGATGCATCGCGGGGGATGGAAAAGTCAAGGCGAGTGCTTGCTCGTGAAGGAGCCTTATTAGTGAGCGAAACAGATGGGCAATTCTGTGGCCGAGAGCAAGACTTCAGAATGGTCTGTTGCCTCCCTGGTGTCAGAGTCAGGTATGTGGTAAATCAGATCTAGAACATTCTAAAGCTGGAGGGATTGTTTTTGGCATATTTGAGATCTGTACATGAAGGACAGGATTAATTAAAATTGTAAGGGGACCAATATCTTGCAGGGAAGTGTTCTTATGCTCATCAGGAGGGTTTAAACTAATTTGGCAGGGGGTAGGTTGGGACCTCAGTTACAATTTGATAGGTGAAGAGATTGATCTAAATGCAGAGGATAAATCAGTGCATTCAGTTAGTAGAGCAGACAGAGGCAGGTTAGGTAGCATGTACGGGCTGGCTTGCTCAACTGCATTGACCTTTAATGCACGGAGCCTTACGGGTTAGTGAGAGAGCTTAGACTTAGAGCATGGATCAGCACATGGAATTATGATGTTATAATCACAGAAATGTGGTTGAGTGAAGGGCAGGACTCGCAGCTTTCTGATCTGTGTTATTTTAGTTTCAGGTGTGACAGACGGAATGCAAAAGCGGAGGGGGAATGGCAATGTTGATGATGGAGAGCACTGCAGCAGTATGTAGAGAGGCTAGGCCGGATGACAACTGGAAAAACGTAGGATTAAGAAAGAGGCCGTTGATTGCCGGGATTGAGGGAAATAGATTTGTAAGCAAATCGCAGAAACTGTAAAAGTAATAGGATTCCAGTCGGAGAATATAACTTTCCAAATAAGAGACTGCCTGTTTGATTTTGCTAAATATATAAATTAAATTACACATTAAAGAATATAAACATCCAGCTGAATGTCATGGTTAAGGGTAACATTTGTTAAATGTGTCCAAGATGATGCATCCAAAATGCAAAATCTCAACCCAAAACAATGACGATTTATCCACCTCCCCAGATGCTGTCTGACCTGCTGAGCATCACGAACCATTTGTTTTTTGCTCACAAAATATCTTTTGCAAGTAAGATGACAGAGAATGTCTGTCATGGATGATGTACGACTGCAATCAATGCAGGGATCTTTGCTGTTTATGATAAATATTGACAATTTGTATATGAACATAGGAGTAATAATGGTACAAAAATGTTGTGGATAGCAAGGAAGGTTGTCTGAGGCGATAGCAGGATATAGATACCTGTAAGTTGAAAAGGTAGGCAAATCATTGCAGATTGAATTACACTCCAAGATTATTGATTTTAGGGAATCAAATGAGTAGGGCATATTCAGAAACTATTACGGAAATAAGGAATGTTAAAGAACAGAGACATCTTGGGGTCCAAATCTATAGTTCCCTGAAAGTGACAACACAGGTGCATCGGGTGGTGAAGGAGGCATATGGCACATTTGCCTTCATAGGTTAGAGAAAAATAACATAAGAGTTGGGATGTTATATTGAAAATTTACATACGACTGGCTTGGCCACGTTGGAGCACTCTAAGTAGTTCTGGTCACCACATTATCTAAAGGATGAGACTACAATGGAAAAAGTGCAGATGAGATTCACCAGGATATCGCCTGGACTGGAGGTTGTTTGTTGTGGGGAAAGATTGGATAGGGATTCTTTAAGTATATAAAGAGCACAGAGGTAACTGGGAGGGATCAGGGCCACTCAAGTATTAATATGGTCATCTACCCTGCGGCCACACGAGATGGGTGAGGTCATTAATTAATACTTCTCAGATGCACTTACCATGGAAGAAGTTATGGAAGCGATGAAATTCAGGGAAAAGAATAGTGATAGCAAAACAAAGGAGCACAGTTGGGGAAATTCAGCAGGTGAGGCAGTGCCTGTAAAAGGAAGCATATAATGATGCTAGAAAGGGTGCTGTGGAGATACACCAAGATGTTGCCTGAGATGGAGCATTTCAGTTATAGGGACAGATTGGAGAGTTTAGATCTGTATTCCTTGAAGTGGAGGAGATTAAGAGGAGACATGGTTGAAATAAATACAATTATGAGGGGCATCGGTAGGGTAGACTGCAGGAACATTTTCCCTTTCTCATAGGTGAATATGTAAATATTTGATTAGTGTTTAAATGTAAATAATTTGGTGTACATATAGTGGCTGGTGTACATATGGTGTACATATAGCTGTTAAATTTGTATAAGATAACTAGACGAAATGGGACCCGTTGGATCCCATGTTCACACGGGAGGGCTGGTCCCTCGACGCAATATTCCACCTCTCCACCAATTCCAATGTTGGTGGTCAGTGGGGGAGGGGGGCTTTCTGGAGTGCTGGTATGGGTTCTTGGGGTGGCAGCTCAGTCCCTCAAGCCTGATCTGCTGGCAGCTAACTCGCGGCTGGTGGGCTGGCAGTTGACTCATGACTTCTTTGAAATTCCATTTCAAGCAAGGTGCAAGGCCACCAAATTCAAATCCATGTTCCTACCATTTCAAGCAGGGTGCAAGGCCACCGAATTCAAGTGCAGTTTCATACCACTTCAAGCTGGATCCATGGCCACCAAATTCAAGTGCAGTTTCATACCACTTTCAGCAGGGTGCAAGGCCACCAAATTCAGTGCAGTTTCATACCACTTCAAGCAGGATGCAAGGCCGCCAAATTCAAGTGCAGTTTCATTCCACTTCAAGCAGGGTCGAAGGCCACCAAATTCAAATGCAGCATCATACCATTTCATGCAGGGTGAAACCACCATAAAACCACAGGTGCAGCAGCTGCAGCAGAGAGAATGGTGATTTTTTTAAACTTCAAGCCAAAGCTCCCAAGCCACCATTTGCAGTAAATAGTGCAATTCAACTTCAAGCCAAAGCACCCAAGCCATCATTTGCAGTAAGTAGTGCCTTTCAACTTCAAGCCAAAGCACCCAAGCCACCATTTGCAGTAAGTAGTGCCTTTCAACTTCAAGCCAAAACACCCAAGCCACCATTTTCAGTAATGAGTGCCTTTCAACTTCAAGCCAAAGCTCCCAAGCCACCATTTGCAGTAAGTAGTGCCTTTCAACTTCAAGCCAAAGCACCTAAACAACTATTTGCAGGCATTGCCTTTTTACTTCAAACAAACCATATTTTCATTTTCAAACCACATTAAGAGTACTCACAGTTGTGTAGACATTTGTTTAGTGTTATTCAGAGCTCAGAGAGACGTGACCCTTGGCTTCATCCATCTTGCAGAGACTAAGTGAGGCACACCACTTCCTGGTTTTATAGTCCCTCCCCCTCCCTCCAGCAGGGGCAGCAGAGGGAATGGTGAATTTTAAAAAAACATTAATATCTCTCTGATTTTTCATCGATGAGAAAAATTCTCCGCACCCCTAAGGCGGAGAGGGTCTCTGAGCGAGGTGGCCAAAAATGACTGCTGTAGGTGGCGGCGTTCTGTCGGAAATCGCAGCACAGTGGGCCAAAAGCGGTCAAGATCAGAGATTTAGTAATATAGATTACAAGCAGTTGATTAAGGGGTGGGAATTAATAAGCTTTGGCTTCTTCCTGCTCCTTTTCGGACGCATATGATTTCATTTATTTATAGATATTGTTTATGACACTTTATAAATATTTTTGTTTTGTTTTTAGTATGTTGTTTCACACTTGCTTTTTATTCTTTTATTCTGTTCGAAATAAATAATAAAATAAAATAAAATAAATAAATAGTTAGAGAACGTGGATTTAGATTTACAGGTTAGAGTTAAAAGGAGTATGAAGGGTATCTTTTTCACTCAGCGAGGTGGTGAGTACCTGGAAGGCACTGCTAGAGAGAGCATTGGAAGTAGAGTTGATGACAGCATTTATACGTGGAAGAACACTTAAATCGCATCAGCATAGGAGGCGATGTACCAAATGCTGGAAGATGGATGGATGCCCCACTGGTCATGGTGAGCCACATGGTCTGTTTCCACTCTGTATGATCATATGGAATCTCACCAAGGCCCTTGCTCCAGCGCTTAGTTCCCCTTGTAATGAACCCCAATATACCATTTGCCTTGAAAATAGACCCAAAATGCAGTAGGTCTGGCTGCATCTCTGGAGAGAAGAATGGGTGATAGTTGGGGGGGTCTTGACCTGAAATGGCACCCCTTCCTCTCAAGAGATGCTGCTTGTCCCGCTGCATTACGCCAGCATTTTATGTCTATCTTTGGTGTAAATCAACATCTGCAGTTCCTTCCTACACATACCATTTGCCTTCCAGCTGCTTGCTGCATCTGAACACTTGCTTTCAGCAAAGTGTGTAAAATAATATCTAGATCTTCCCATTTCCTAATCTGACATGAAAGGTTTTTCTGAAAGCCTGGACAGAGTAAATTAGCAGATGTAAGGGGTTCATAGCCATTTCAATCACTGTGATTGACATGTATCACACAAGCCACAAAGGTTTGTTTTAACATTATTTTTAGTTGCTTTAAAGAAGCACTGAACATCACCCACTTTCAAACGATAACATTATCAATAGCAGAAGCAAGGGAGCATGCAGGCTCTGTTACAAAAGGGTTCTGGTTTTTGCAGGATTTCATTGATTTAGTCCATAAATTGGAAAAATACAAAAATCACTCAATATGGCAAAAGCACATAAGATTGATGAGAAAGAACATTTACTGAATGTAAAGAGAGAAAATGGAGACTAGTTCTGCCATTCGTAGGAATAGGCATACTGTCGGAGTTTTGAATTTAATAATATCATGGGAACTCATTCACATGTACAGGTGTCCAGAGGTCAGGTGTTTGTAGCCCAGGGATGGCCTGTAAAGGACAATTCCTACACCAATATTTTCCAAAATTCCAAACATATATTCATTTTAAAGTTAATTAACTCTAAATTGTTTTAAGAGAGCAGCATAACATTATACATGCATGATAAATACTTATTTGCTTTATCCCTCTGAGCAATTTCTAGCCTTATCTGTTGATTTAATAATTCAGTTAATTAGCTTTTATGCACAGCAATCAATCCCATGGCATAAGATTCGACCAGACAATAAAACTACCTGGACATGTTGCTGTATTATTGCATGTTCGTGTTTCCCTTAGTGGACCGCTGCACAGTGTCCCGTATGGAGAGGCTACACAAGATCTTGTTCGCACCTGCCATCCCATACCACATGTCAGTGAGCACACACTCCACTGAGACCACTCCTCAGCAGCTGGATCACCTAGCAAAGGAAACAAGAACAAGACAGTTAAAAAAAAATAACAGATAACATAATCCATAACACACCAAATTGTCTACCTCCTTAATAGGCTAAGGAAATTTGGCATGTCTCCAATGACACATAACAATTTCTACAGATGCGACCTATCTGGATACATTATACCTTGGTTTGGGAACCACTTTGCCTAAAACCACAAGAAATATCAGGGAATTGTGAACGCATCCCATCCATCACATAAACTAACCTGCCCCACCCCATCTCCCTCAACGTTATCTATATCTCATGCTGCTTTGGGAAAGCAGCCAACATAATAGTGAGATTAAACGAGAACTTACCAGTTTGAAGTTTGATCTTTATTTTATGAGGAGTTACGATGAGGGATTACGTGAATACCCCGCCAGCACGCATGCGCGGCATACTTCAAAGCAGCAGTGTGGAATCACAGAAACAACACAATAATTGAAATAAACATAGTAAAGATAAGGAGAACTAAGATACCAGTTGATCTCTATAATTGAGGGTGGGAGCGGAGGGCACGTAATCCCTCATCGTAACTCCTCATACAATAAAGATCAAACTTCAAACTGGTAAGTTCTCGTTTAATCTCACTATTTTACTTCGGAGTCACGTGAGTGACTACATGAAGATTTTAAAGCTCTGTGATTTCAAACCGTGTAACAGTCCATGCTTCACTCACTGCCGAAGTCATCCAAGGGAGGAAGTATGTTATCGTAATCAAACATGAATCTGTTTATAAAACAATAATGGTATTTATTTGAAACAATAACAAAGAACATAATGCTCCCCCGGGCTTAAATTATATATTTGCAGAGTCTAAAATTCTCTCTGCAAATGAAACAGGTTTTACTAATGGCTTGTTGTAGAATGTTTGAAAATTTCTTTCCATGGACCACCCCGCTGTTACCAGGATGTGGTCCAATGGCACGTCCATTCTGTTAGCCGCCGATGTGGATGCTGCCCTGGTGGAGTGAGATATGTAAATATCAGTATCCAATCCAGCAGCTCCCAATACCTGTTTGAGCCATCTAGAGATGGTTTGACTTGACACCCGGCCATGTGGCTTTTTGTGGCTGACCCATAGTGCCTTTTCTCTCGCCTCGGGAATCTTTGGTTGTGTTGATATATAGTAGTAGGTGAGTCATGCCACATAAACGGGGGTCAGGTGGGTACAATGTTCCATATTGCTTTGTAATTTCAGCAAATGCTTTGGGGTTTAACATCCATTCGGTGTTATAATTGAACTTGCGTGACCTGGTGTCTGCCACTGTATTTAGCTTACCTGGTAGGTAAGTTGCTGATAGCCAAATATGTTTGTCGACACACCATTGCCAGATTGTGTTGACCAAATTATCACATATCGATTTTATCCCACCCATATGGTTAATATAGGCCACCACCGTGGTATTGTCAATCTGCAAACGAACATGCAAATGGTGCATATTTGAACAATATGCTTTTAACCCATAGAACGCACCCAACATTTCCAAATAGTTTATGCCCAGTGTCTGTAGTAGTGATGATTCTAGATTAGTCCATCTACCACCTGTACTGGATATGGTATTAGTTGCTCCCCAGCCTTGAGCACTGGCATCTGTTTGTATTGTTAATGTTGGGTTATTGATAATGATGGGACTGGAACTATGCCAAATGTTCTCTTTCCACCATTGTAACTCTGATATTGCTTCGATAGGTAATTTCATCGTTCTGTCAAAGTTACCTGCATGTTGTTTTAACGCTTGCACCTTTGCTCTTTGTCAGTTTTGATAATGCAAAGGTCCAAATTGGGTAGCTGGAAATGCTTCTACTAATTTCCCAATTACTCTTGCCACTTGTCGAATGGTTGGTTGATTGTTAACCATTAATTTGTTACAGGTTTGTGCCAATTCTGCTGATTTATCTTTTGGCAACGTTACAGACATGTGGACTGAGTTAATTGTGAATCCCAGATGGTCTATAGTTGTGGATGGCGTCAACTTAGATGTATCTGGATGTATGACAAAGCCCAAGATTTCAAATAAATGTTTAGTAGCTAATACTGCTGAATTAGCTAATTCCATGGTTTTGCCTATTATCAAAATATCATCAAGATATGCCATGACAATATGTTTTAGTTTTCTTAATATTGCCAGGGCTGGTTTTAATATCTTGGTAAACAGTCTTGGGGCTGATGTTAGCTCATTAGGCAACGATTTGTACTGCCATTGTTGCCCCATCCAGTTAAATTTTAGGTATCTACTATGATCCTTATGAATGGGTACTGAATAGTATGCATCTTTTAAGTCGATGCTTGCCATAAAGTATCCTTTGGAAATCAATTGTTTGGCAGTCACAAATGTTTCCATTTTAAAGTGTATATACCTAACAAAAGTATTCAATGTGGTTAAGTCAATGATGATACGACATCCACCATCTTTTTTGGTTTTAGTAAATATATTTGATACGAATTCCAAAGGTTCATGTTTAGATTTATCAATGATTCACTTGGTATGTAACCTCACGTTTTTCTTTTAGTGAGAGGATAAAACCCCTTTAGGGTGCATGCTGAACTGGTGGCATGTTTTCTTGAATAAATTCAATATTATATCCTTGAATACTTTTTAGTATATAATTATCAAGTGTGATAGTCCTCCATGCTTCCCAAAACAGGTGTAGTCTCCCCCCTGTTAGCACAATCCCCCCACCTTTTATGTACTGGTAGGAACCAGACCCACCTACCTCCATTGTTATTGGTAGCGTGTTCACTTCTTCGGTTTCTGGTTCCTTGTCTGTCGGGGTGGTGCTGTCGGGGGGTGGCGCATTTTCCATGGGGCCCGCTCTGGGCCCTGTCCTAAAAAAGACTTCCGGGGATGATATGCGGGCCCCGAGCTTTCACCAGTACCATGAAGTAGACGCCTACTGGTGGATGCGATGGGGTACTGCCGTCTGGGTTGCGTGGTTTTGCTCGTTCCGGGACCTGCCCTCATGAGGCCAAATGCCTTGGATTCTTCATCCAGATCTTTGACTTGCTTTGGTAAGTCTTTGCCAAATAGCAGGATCTGTGGTTCTGAGGTCGGCGTTCTACACAGTCCTGCGAATTTTGGATTGAGGGCAGGTCTTATGGCCTCCTTCCGGAGGTTGTTGATCTCATACTGTGTGTTGCACAGTAGAGCCAGGGTGTCCTGTTGGTTTGTTGTCATGTTAACCCCGTCCACGGAACGAGCATATGAAGTGACGTCAGGAGCTTCAGTATTTTTTGCAATTTAAGTTCTTGGGTTCTGATACCCTGCCCAATGTACCCCCATATTTGACTATTAACGGCAGGCACATTGTGCGAAATGCAATTTTCGGGAGGCGTGTAAAGATCCAACGCCTCATTGATTACCTGTTCTTGGAGTGGTTTAAAGGACAGGTAGTCAATGCTGGCCGCCAGTTTAGGCTGTAACGGCCGTCCCGCTCGCAGTGTTGCCGCGTAGCGGTTCACCACTCCCAGCAGCTCTTCCTGATCCTGTACCCCCAGCATACTCCCGTGATCTTCAGCCAGTGACCCCTGTTCTTGACCAGCCCAGTCCTGGTCGCCAATGCTCCCCTCTGCTGAGGGTGTTGCGATGGCCAGTGCTTGATAATGCACTGGAGCGGGAGTGCTTGTGCTCCCTTGGCGAGCTTGCCCTATCTCCCGGAGCAAGTCTCGCTGGAGCATTTGCCCAAACGGCCCAAACGGCCACCTCTGCCGCTCTCGGGCGGTGAGTCTTCTGCACCGGACTCATCGGAGTAAATCGGCCGGTCCGACTTCCATTTAGCCTTGCCTCCAGCTCGCTGCAGTTGTTCGAGCTGTGCTAGCGACGCTGGGCTTGGCTCGGAAATGTTGTCGGTGACTGAAGACCGCAGCGTGTGCTGTCCAGGTGCCGCCGGTCGCCACCCACTGCTAGAACCCTCCTGGTCCATTGAGTCGGACGGGATACGACCTTCTTTGGTTGTTTTCCCTTGTTCATGTTCCTGTTGAAGTAAAGCAGACCAAGGGTTCCAAAAACACGACCTCAGAGTAAGTTTACTTACCTGGAGGTCCCGTTTTTAAACTTGTTGCGGGAGAGCTCGTACTCCCGTTCGTCGCTGTTGCACTGCGTGAGACGCTATGTCGCGCATGCGTGTTGGCGGGGTCTTCACGTAGTCACTCACGTGACTCCAAAGTAAAATTCAGGGTCACTCACACCCCGGTCATAAGCTCCCCACATCGGGAGGAAAATATAAAAGTTTAAAAGCACATTCCACCAGATTGTAGAATAGCTTCTTCTGCTGAATTATCAGACATTTGAACCTCTCATATGCTAAGACCTGATCGTCCAATCTACTTTGTTATGGCTGTTGCTCTTGTTTTATTTGTATGTACTGTAATACCATATTATGCACTCTGCTTATTTTGCACTACTTGGTGTACTCGTTTGTGGTATGATATGCCTGGATAACACTCACAACAAACAAAATCACTTCATCTCAGTACATGTGGCAATAATAAACCAATACTGATTGAACAATTGATTGATTGTTCCATTGTGTTTGTTCTAATTGTTTCTTATGTTCATTCATCTTTAAAAATCAAACATGTTAATTTATTGGCAAAGAGAAAAGAGGATTAACTCAGGATTCGCAGTGTTGCAACAGCATGAAGTAGCTGAAATAGTGCTTTAAAGAAAAAGATATGGACATTTCAATTCTCCACCATTTGACTGCAGCTATTAACCCTTTGCTACCAATGGGCCTTTTACCATAATTTTAAAATTGTAATTTTGAATTATTATTACAGGTTGTCACATCATTCTTCAACCTACTCCACCACCATCATTACCAACTAGTAGAATTAGTTATCATCTTTACTTTTTTGTTTGATTGTTTCCTCCTTATTCTCAGTAATTTTTCATCATCTCTGTCTGAGTACCAAGCAACCCATCCATTCCATGAATTCTGAAAGTAACCCCACAAGATACAATGTTGAGTCATCTTCAATAAGCAGATCAAACCTGTAGCTATGAATGTAAAATTCTCTACAACTTAAACAAACTTTGTCTCCCTTTCCCTGTTCAAATCAAGTGTCTCCACCATGAAACGTCAGCTATTTCTCTTTCCGTAGATGTTGGCTGAATTGCTGAGTGCTTCCAGTGTTTTCTGCATTGACTAAATGTGTTTTTGTGCAATGGGTGGCAGTTATTTTTACTTTAAAGGAGACGTAGGTGGCAAAATCACCTGGACTGTAAAACATAAAGTAACTCTGGAAGATAGTACAGCCATTCAATCTGTCTCATGAAATATTTTAAAGATTAAGTGAGTATTCACCCATCACTGCCCCCTCCAACATTACCCAGATTTGTCACCCATCCAAATCCAGCTCTACCTGCCCACCACCCACTCACCTATCCACCTAGATTTTTTCTTCCTGTCTTCCTTTACCATCTTCGCTTACCTGGTTCGACCTGTCATTTTCCAACCTCTGTCTTTACCAACTTCCTCCCCTCCCCATCCTGCTCCTACAATGTGGACCGAGAGACTATGTTTTCTACCTATGGTAAGGGATCTGACTTGGAAGCTGAGGTCATGTCATTGTTGACTCATTTCCCTGAAGCACACAAGAAAATGAGCTTTACACTTTACAATCATTATCTCTACAAAGAGAGGCAATAATAGGGACATTTGGAGGCTATGCAGAGTTGTAGAAAACTAGACTAGGGGCAGCACAGTGGCACAGGGATAGAGTTGCTGCCTTACAGCACCTGAGACCTGGGTTTGATCCTGACTACGGGTGATGTCTGTATGGAGTTTGTTTGTTCCCCCTGTGACTGTGTGGGCTTTCTCTGGGTACTCCGGTTTCCTCCCACAGTTCAAAAACTTACAGGTTTGCAGGTTCATTGGCTTTGGTAACATTGTAAATTGTCACTAGTGTGTAGGATAGAGCTACTGTATTGGGCGGTCGCTAGTCGGCACAAATTTGGTGGGCCGAAGACTTTCAATACATTGGCTTTCATCAATCAGAGTAAAGGGTATAGAAGTTTGGATGTTATGTTACAGTTGTACAAGATGTTGGTGAGGCCCATGGTGAAGTATTGTTTCAGTTTTTAATTTATTTTATGGAAAGGATCTTTAAGCTAGAAAGAGTGCAGAGAAGATTTATGATGATGTTGCCATGACTCGAGGGCCTGAGCTATGGGGAGAGGCTAAGTAGGCAAGTAATTTATTCCTGAGAGCAATATTTAAAAGACATTTGGACAGGTACGTGGATAGAAAAGGTTTAGTGGGATATATGCCAAAATGCGGGCTGGCGAGACTTGCGAAGATAGGCTAACTTGGTTGGCATGGGCAAGTTGGGCTGAAGAGCCTGTTTCCGTGCTGTATGACTCTATGACTACTTCTATATATTTGGGACAGTTCCTGCAGATTGGATGATGGTGAAGGCAATCATACTATTTTTTTAGGGGGGGAGAAAGAAAGGTAACTACATTTATATTAGCATCAGAAATAGGGGAAATACTGGAACAAATTATTTGTGATGATAAAAGTACAATTAGAAAGTATCATGGGATTTGATCCCACAATCAACAGATTATATGCAAAGATAATTGAAACATACAGATGATGAAATTCTAAAATAAAAGAAAACAAAACACACTGGTAGCACCCAGTAATCAGGCAGTACCTGTGGATGAAGAGATAAGGTTTCAGGTATAACCCTTTATCAGAACATTTTCAAGTGAGTATTCTACACATTCATCTTGGTGTAGAAAGCATGTTCCATCTCTTCTTCCTGAAGCTTCAATCACCACAGAAGCTTGTCTTCAGCTACATTCACTCCATATAAGATAAAATAACAGCTGGAACCAAAGGCAAGAAGACCAGATTCCGCTTGAGGTGCTTAAGACATTCTCTAGAACCAGCTATTCCTCCAGTTAAACTGCTGTACACCCACCCAACATAGTCACAAATTGCCTGGATATGTCACACCCACAAACAGTAAAGTAAATCCAATCCACCCAATCAGTCCATTCTCAGTACCAATACAATTGATCAAAGTTGACATTAACAATACAATAAAATGCTCTTACTAATAAACTGCTCTCTGATATTCAGTGTGGGTTCTGCCATACCGCTCAGTTACGGACCTCATTACAATCTTGTCTAAACATCGATAAAAGAGCTGGAGTCCAAATGAAAGTGTCTGCTCTTGAGATCAAGCAAGTATTTGATTGAATGTAGCTTCAATAAGCTCCCATAAAACTGAGACCAATGAAAATCAGGGAGAAAGTTCCCCATTGGTTGGAGTCAGACCTAGTTAATTCATATAAAAATGGTTGAAGATAATTAAATGCCAATCATTGTTTTTGTATGATATTTACTGTACACTGTAGAGCATCCAGGACAATACAGCTCACCCCCTCCATGACTCACTGGTCAACCTGAGGAGTACCTTCAGCAACCGACTGGTTCCACCAAGACGCGGGAGAGAATGCCACAGGAGATCCTTCTTCCCTGTGGCTATCAAACTTTACAACTATTCCTTCTGTCATGGGGTAGAATGAGACCGACTCCACCCCCCCCCCCCCCACCCCCCCAATCCCAATCTTTGCACATCCCCCAAGCCTTTCCACTAGTTACTTTAATTTCATGTTTCATGTATTTTGTGTTTTTATGACTGTTGGCATATTAATTTCCCTCCTGGGATAAATAAAGATCTATCATATCGTATATCACTACCTGTGTTTCACGGAGAAATGCCCTCACTTATTTTTATCGCACTTTCCTGTAATTATGAAGCAGACGTGAGGCTGTTCATAGAAGATTTTCCAAAATTCACTCACTTCTAAAATGTTGAATAAGTGGTTATGGTGAGTAGGAAAGAACTGTAGATGCTGGTTTAAATCGAAGGTAGACACAAAATGCTGGAGTAACTCAGCGGGACAGGCACCATCTCTGGAGAGACGGAATGGGTGACGTTTCGGGTCGGAACCCTTCTTCAGATGGTTACGGTGTTGGATGTTAATCACCTCAGCCACAGGACATGTCTGGAGTTCCTCAGTTTCCTTGGTGTAACAATCTTTAGCTGCCATGTACACAATGGAGCTCTAAGAGCAGGTCAGAGATGAGGAATCCTGTGGTGAGTAACTCATGTCCCAAATCCTGCCCGTCACCGACAAGGCTTATATCACGAGTGTGATGGAATATTGTGATGAATCCAGTTGCCTGGTGGGGTACAGCTTCAACAACACTCAAGAGGATCAGCACCATACTGGACCGAGCAGCCCACTTGACAGGCCCTCCATCCACAACTATGCACTCTCTCCACTAATGATACACTGAATTGGCAGTTTGTACCATCTATAGGATTCACTGTAGGAATTCACCAAGATTCCATAGACAGCACCTTATAAATCCATGCCCTCCACCAGCTAGAAGGATAAGGGCAGAAAAAGCATGGGAATTCTTCCACCTGGAAATTGCCCTCCGAGCCACATACCATCCAGACTTGTAAACATATCATCATCACCATAGTGCATGTGATAGGTCTTAAAGGCCATTCAGTCTGCACATACATATAAAGTAGCTCTTATTAGCTTGCTAAATAATTTTAAATAGCTAAGTATCTTCAGATACTACCTGGCTTACTTACAGTATTTCCAACATTTTCTGCTTTTATTTCAAATTTCTATCATCCACTGTGGATTTTTTTTAATGTTCATGTCCTGCTCATAGATCATTTAATTAACAAATTAGAATGTGGCTAAGTAGCAAAGGCAGCATTTGCATGCTCATATACTTCAACATAGCCACACTCATTAAAATGCCAAATTATTAAATGTTCTGATTCCCAGTGATTCAATTACCACTATGCAGCATTTCACCCCATAATGAATGACGTGTGCTGGGCAATCACTAGGCACAATATTTTCATTATATGTATTAAATGTATGGTACACATACTTCCACCTAATATGTGCATTGTCACAAATATGTGCATCACTCAGTAACATTGTGGCTGATTGATTATTGGCATCAACTCCACGTTCATCTTAATTCCCATACACTTTCCTCCCTCTGTGGACATAACATCCATTTATAAAAAAGATTTTGACTAAACCTGGATCAGAAAAGAATAATACTAATTTCCATCGGCAGCGGAGAGAACACTTAAAAAAAAACAAAGCTTCAGTTTATGTTTTTCTGCAATGGTTAAATCTATACACAATGCAAATGCAAGCTTTAATTCATAATCAAATGATGATTTAATGTCTGAAGCTGCCTTGTTGTATGAGCTCTGCAGTGATAACTAGTGCATCCACAATTTCATTCGGTTGCTACAAAAGTCTGTCATTTTGGCAACTTTGCCCGTTGTTTCCCACCTGCATGTAGTTTTACATCCACGGCCATTACTGCCTTTTGTACCCCACTTGTTGCAACTGCCAAAAGCAATTGTAATTTATTTTTCCAACTCTGCCTTCCCATTTTTGGTCCATCCACCAAAATGATGGATCCTTCCACTGCCAGTGTATTCAGTGTATGGTGATACTAGAATGAGCAGTGAAAAAGATTCCCAATATTTCAATGTGTTCTCTGCCGCTCTGACTTCTCTTTGGAACTGACACAGTTTTATTTTAGCTTTCTTTAGAGGGTATCAACAACATAGCAACAACACCGTAATTGATTAATTGAAAGATACAGCATGGAAACACGTCCTTTGGCCCACCGAGTCCACGCCGAGCATTGGTTACCCATTAACACTAATTCCATATCATACCACTTTCGCATCCACTCACTACACACTAGGGCAAATTTCACAGTAGATGAAACCTACAATCCCACACGTCTTTGGAATGATGGAGGAAACCAGAGCATCCAGAAGAAACCCACACGGTCACAGGGAGAACATGCAAACATCACACAGACAGAATCTAATGTCGGGATCGACTTGGATCTCTCACGCAGTGAGGCAGCATTTCCACCAGCTATGCCACTGTGCATGGATTAAAGAAATTTGTCCAAAGGTAAATAATGCTAAAATCAATCATTGTTTCTCAAAGTGAGTTCATGTTATAATGTATTCAAATGTGAATAAGGTTACAGCAACTGTGCTCTAAGATATTGATGTTTCTAGAACCAGGGTAAAAAATAAAATACAAATTATTAAGTGTGTAAATCAGTATCTGTTGGAAACATAATGATCTTTGTTTTCAAAAGCCCTGTTCTGAGCTGAACTGAAAGATTGCTTGCCCATTCCTTCCACAGATGCTGCTTGACCCACTGAGTTCCTCCAGCAGTTTATTATTTGCTCCAGATTCCAGCAACTGCAGTCGCTTGTGCAGTAATTTGCCCTAATTTTATTTAGTAATAGATCAACTAGGACCCGCTGGGACTCGTTCCAACGCAATATTCCACCACTCACCCATAGCCTCCAACTGCGCAGGCCTGGATGACGTTTTTAAAGTTTAAAATGGCAATAACATGTGAACGCAACACACACTCGCTCATCAGTCCCCTATTCCCCCCCTCCATTATCCTCCCTCTCACCACCCTCCACAAACCCTCCTTGGCTTCCTCCCCTCACTAACTCCCCTCCTCTCTCTTCCCCCTCTCCTCCTCCATTACCTCACCATCCCTGTTCCTCCCCCTCCTCTTCACCCACCCTCTTCTTTCCCGTCTCCTCCTACCCTCCCCCACTCCCTCTTTCACCCCTCCCTCCCTCTCCTTTCCCTTACCCTCAGTCACCCCCTCCCTCCATAACATCTCTCCCCTCCCTACCTCCCACCTCTACCTCTATCACCATGCTCCTCCACTCCTCACCTCCTCCCTATCCCATCCCCCCCACTTTCCCTCCTCACCTCCTCCACTGCCCTCCTCTCCCTCTATCCCCCACTCCCTACTTCCCGCACTCCCCCTCCTCTCCCTCTATCCCCCCTCCTCCCCCACTCTCCCTCCTCACCTCCCCCACTTTGCCCTCCCTTTCCCTCCCTACCCCTCCTCTCCCTCAATCCCCTCTCCTCCCCATACGCCCTCGTCACCTCCCCCTCCCTCTCCCCTCCCTAACACCCTCCTCTCCCTCTATCCCCCTGCTCCCACCTCCCACCTATCCCACCATCCCCACAATGAAAATCACGATTTAAAAAAAATGAAATCTCCCCCTATCCCATCCCCCCACAATTAAAATTGTTTTTTTTTAATTAAATTCTCAATGAAAATCACATTTTCCCTTTAAAATAACATAAACACAATGCTAGCTGTTAATTAGAATGGAAGAATTTGATTAGTATGTTTTTTTTGAAAATCGCGATTTTTTTCAATGTAAATGAGATTCGAGATCCCATTGTGATGTTGAACGCAGCTGATGGGCAGGGCAAGTGGAAAAGTGGTTTGTAAAGTAATTTTTGTAAAGTTTAAAATGTCAATAACTTGTAAAATATACCATCAATTTGAACAAAACTTGTTTGATTTACATCACAGGACAATGGTGAATATGGTTGGCCAAAAAATGTAACGCTATTGTGTACCGTTTTGGCGGGGTTTTGGGATCTCATCCGCATACATACAAACAAACAAACAAGATGAGAGTTTTAGCAATATATAATCTAATATACTAAACTAAGTGTGACCCATTGGGTCCCTGTCACACGGGAGGCCTGGTCCCCCAATGCAACCCGTTACCCCAACGCAATATTCCACTACTCACCCATAGCCCCCAACTGCGCAGGCATGGCTCATTTTCCCTTATCCACAGCACTCTCTCCACCTCCTCTTCACCCTCCCTTCTGTCCCCTCTCCTCATCCACTCCCCAATCCCTCACCTCTCCCCTCCCTACACCCCTCCGATCCCTCTATCCCCCACATCCCCCACTCCTCACCTCCCCTATCCCCCCAACTATCCCTCACCTCTCCCACTGCCCTCCTCACCCTCTATTTCCCACTCCCTACCTCCCCAATCCCCTTCTCCTCTCCCTCTAATCCTCCCACTCCCCCTCCTCACCTCGTCCCTCTGCTTTCCCCTCCCCTCCCCAATCCCTCCCTCACCTCTCCAATCCCCTATCCTCAGTCACTCCCTCCCGCCCTTTCTCCCTCCATAACTGCTCTCCCCTCCCTACCCCCTCCTCTCCCTCTATTCCCCCCCCTCCCCCACTTTCCCTCCTCACCTCCTCCACTTTCCCCTCCATTTCCCTCCCTACCCACTCTCCCTCTCAATTCCCCTAGTCTCCCTCCACACCTCCCCCACTTTCCCCCCTCTCCTTCCCTAACCTGTCCTCTCCCTCAATTCCCCCACTCTCTCTCCTCACCTACCCAGCATCTTGAGGTTGCCACTCCTCTGGCTGGAGGTTGGCTTGACCGGAGGCTGCGCCGACCGGAAGCCACACCGACCGGAAGCCGCGCCGACCGGAAGCCGCACTGGGCAACGCAGGCAGAGGCGGGCGCCGACGGTGACTGACAGTGGATGTGGCCAATCAGTGCGGTGATGGTGCAGGAAGGGGCGTCGCCATCCCGGCGGTGACTGACAGGAGAGGAGATCAATCTGCGCATGCTCGTGTTTTTACGATTTTTAAACATTAATAACTTTTAAAATATAACACCGATCGGAACAAAATATATTGCACGTGCAGCACAGGAGAAGGGTGGCGAAAAATCGTAGAGTTATAGTGTACCGTTTTTGCGAAAATGTAAAAACAACGCAAACCGGAAGATAACAAGA
This sequence comes from Amblyraja radiata, assembly GCF_010909765.2. Classification (NCBI taxonomy): domain Eukaryota; kingdom Metazoa; phylum Chordata; class Chondrichthyes; order Rajiformes; family Rajidae; genus Amblyraja; species Amblyraja radiata. Next base: position 23,669,338 of record NC_045982.1, on the reverse strand, counting down.
TGAGAGTTTTAGTTATGTTCTAGGCTAAGTGCGACCCATTGGGTTCCTGGCACACAGGAGGCCTCGTCCTCCAACGCATCCCATTCCCCAATGCAATATTCCACCACTCATGCCTAGCCCCCAACTGCGCAGGCACAGCTCATTTCCCCTCTCCCCCAGCACACCCCCTCCCCTCCTCTTCATGGAAACATAGAAAATAGGTGCAGGAGGAGGCCATTCGGCCCTTCGAGCCTGCACCGCCATTCAATATGATCATGGCTGATCATCCAACTCAGTATCCTGTACCTGTCTTCTCTCCATACTCCCTGATCCCTTTAGCCACAAGGTCCACATCTAACTCCCTCTTACATATAGCCAATGAAATGGCCTTAACTACCTTCTGTGGCAGAGAATTCCAGAGATTCACGATTTCCCCCTTATCCTTAAACTGTGACCCCTTGTTCTGGACTTCCCCAACATCAGGAACAATCTTCCTGCATCTAGCCTGTCCAACCCCTTAAGAATTTTGTAAGTTTCTACAAGATCCCCTCTCAATCTTCTAAATTCTAGCGAGTACAAGCCGAGTCTATCCAGTCTTTCTTCATATGAAAGTCCTGACATCCCAGGAATCAGTCTGGTGAACGTTCTCTGTACTCCCTCTATGGCAAGAATGTCTTTCCTCAGATTAGGAGACCAAAACTGTACGCAATACTCCAGGTGTGGTCTCACCAAGACCCTGTACAACTGCAGTAGAACCTCCCTGCTCCTATACTCAAATCCTTTTGCTATGAATGCTAACATACCATTCGTTTTCTTCACTGCCTGCTGCACCTGCATGCCTACTTTTAATGACTGGTGTACCATGACACCCAGGTCTCGTTGCATCTCCCCTTTTCCTAATCGGCCACCATTCTGATAATAGTCTACTATTATTCACCCTCCCTCTTCTTTCCCCTCTCCTCCTCCCCTCCCCAATCCCTCCCTCACCTCTCCTTTCTGTTACCCTCAGTCATTCCCTCCCTCCCTCCCTCCAGCTGTGGTTTAGATCCTGTCGACTTGATGATTGGACCAGTTTGCATCGTGTGTGTGTGTGTGTGTACTCAAACTACGCGAAAACTGCTCGGCCATCCTGTCACACGACTCTCCCTCTACCCACTCCGGCTCAGCCACATTTCGGCCCGTCCCCGCCGGGCCAGGTCGAGGAGGGGATGGAGTCGGTGTTCGGCACGGTAGGCAGCACGAGTTTCGTAGAGAGAGGGCAGACAGAGAGGACAGAGACAGAGAGAGAGGGCAGAGACAGAGAGAGGTCGATCTGCGGGTGGACGTGGACTCGAGGGAGGCTGCGGGCGGGCATTGACCTGAGGACCCCAAGCGAGGCAGCGGGCAGGCGTCGACCCGAGGACCGAGGGCCGCGAGTTCAGCCACTCTAGTACAGGGCAAGACTTCGTCTCTGGGCTCGTTCTTTCTGCATCTTTTGAATAACCGGGGGTGGGTGAGGGGTCGAGGTCAGGGGGTGACGTCACTCGAAGCGCGTGGAAGATTCTGTGTGAGGACGCTGAGCAGACCCATTGTGATGTCTTCAGCGAGAGCTGCTCATTTAAATTCAGTCTTTTGATATTTTTAAACATTTTCAGTAATAGTTTAAGAAATAAAGCATGAAATTTCCAGATAAGGGGATTTTGGACTTGACGGGAAAAATGTCAACTGGAATATGTAAATATTTTATCGTTACCGCGTAGTTTTTTCGCGAAGATGTAAACACACACACATATACACACATACAAGATCAGAGTTTACAGTTATATATAGAGATAGGTAGATAGATAGATAGATAGATAGATAGATAGATAGATAGATAGATAGATAGATAGATAGATAGATAGATAGATAGATAGATAGATAGATAGATAGATAGATAGATAGATAGATAGATAGATAGATAGATAGATAGATTCTCTGGTGTGACAGCTTACTGAAGGTTAAATAAATACATCGCTTTAAGGTGAGTGGGGAAAATTTTGAAGTAAATGTGTAGGTCACGATTTTTACACAGTGGTGGTAGTGGAGGCAGTTCTATAAGTGCATGTATGAGGCTTTTGGATAGACATTCAGGGATGTCATATTCAGGGAATGGAGGGATATGGATCATATGCAGGCAGAAGAGTTTTGTTTAACCGAGCATTATTTTCGACACATGCATTGTGGACCGTAGGGTCTGTTCCAATGTTCTGTGTATCATCTCCACTGATCTTTCTCATAGTTATTTTACTGGTTGCAAACTCAAAATTCTGTCAGATTTGACCCTAATCTGACATTATTCTCCAGACACCCTTTAACAATTCCTCAACAATAGTTTCCAGCATTTATCCTTTTCCTGATGCTTGGCTAATTTCCCTCTAGCTTTCATTTTCATCCTCCTTCCTCTCTTGTATTATAGGATTACATTTGAAATTCAATGTAAAGAGACCTTTCTCAAAACTATGGAATGGTGCAAGGTAACAACCAATGCACCCACTACCTCCACCTTTTTCAACGGTTTGGCACTTTTGGTCACAAAAATTGCTCCAGGATTATGTTGCAGTAATTCTTTAATGATAAACACAAAAGTATAAATTGATAGATTATGCTATGAGTATGGATCAACAGAAGTCCCGCATTGTTCTGTATGATAGGTGTACCTCTTTTCTAATCTAATTTAGAGGCGAAAGCTAATTCATATTATTTCTTTATTATTTTAATTCCTTCATAGTTTTTTACATTTGGATTTGAATTATTTGTCATTTTTAATTATTAACAGGAATTTCAATTGTTTTAATCTCAGTAACATTTGAGAACTGTAAAAACATGCCCAGTTTATCATTATTACCCAGCGTTCCCTTCGACTAATGCTGCCAAGGTTTATCAAGGCAATGGCCTCAGATATATGCTTGCTCAGACCAACTTTCCACACTGATCATGCTGTGCCTCATTGATTTGCTCTCAGCTGCAAGAATCAGATTGCTTGGCTAAATTTAAAACATTGAATAATACTTCTGTTGTTTGTGATATAAATGAATGACAATGTATGGCATTTAAGGGGCTTTTAAATAACACATGGATCTGCAGTGATTGGAAGGATATGGATTACATACAAGCAGAGGATATTAGTTTAATTTGGCATCAAGCTCGGCAAGAATATTTCTGGCCAAAGGGCCTGCTACTGTGCTGCACTGTTCTATGTTCATCAGAGTCCAGTTTCCTATGTTTGCTTTATGCTCACCTACTTCACTGGAATGTTTATTATAATAGATCTAAAATGGTTGAATTAATCGTTTGTTGGTGTATTAATAGGATTAAGATCAAAATAGAAATCTTTAAAGTTGAGTCAGCTGAAATGTGAGAAAAACAATTTATATTAAATCATGTCAGAAATATGCAAGACCTTTACTATTCCCTTCCTTATACAATTCCCTTTATTTTTACATCTATTTTGAGTAATTCAAAATGGGAGTTGAATCGATAACTTTCTTTTTTAATTAACTACTTTTATTTCAAAATTAATGAAACATAGGAAACTGAAAATAGTATTCCAATAGTACATAAAGATATAACGCATAATATTAGAGTAATGGAATATTATTCTGATACATTAGCATTTATATTGCTTTTTTCCCCCCAGCTCTTTTAATGTTGTCTCAGAGACAATATGCTACATTAAAATGGTTTGATCAGTTTCCAGTGTGCCAGTCTGATTCATGTCACAAAACTGCATTCAACCGTTACGATTATATATTAAAAGTTGTTTAATAATTAATTATATTGGAGTAATAATAACATTAATAAATAAATAAGCTCCGTATGAAGACATAAAAGTATGCCATGCTAACAAGATTGTCCAATGAAATAAAGATATACTAGTGAAGAAGTACTGGGTGGTACTCCAACATACAGAAGAAGTTAATGTAGGATTTTTAGCAATAACCTGCCTGGGATAAAACTGATGGAATTGTATGACCGCGTTGTTTGCACCAACTGACTTCAAGAGAGAGAAAAATATGCAGAATTTCAAATGTGTTGCAGTTCTGATGTCATCAGCTTTTCATCTTCCAGCTTCCTTTAAAAATATGGTGACACGTAATTGCAGATGCTGGAATCTTGAGCAAAAAACAATGTGTTGGAGGAAGTCAGTGGGTCAGACAACATCTGTGGAAGGAAATGGACAAAAGATGTTTCAGGTTAGGACCCTCCTTCAGACTGATGAGTAGAGGGAATATAGCTGGTAGAGAGAGGCGGGGGTAAGGATGGGTCAAGAGCTAGCGATTGGTGGATCCAGCTGAGGATCTATTACCTCTCTACATTTAAAAAAATCCCTGCTAAGAAAGATTGATGATCTTGTTGAAATCATTCCACTGTCCTGCTTAACATTAATGATTCTTTGGATACAAACGATTTGTTCTTAGGCTTGATAATAACATCCTAATTGAGGAGTGAGAGTCCAAAGATTGTCCACTTGAGACAACTTGCACCTTAAATTTTTGCCATAAATTCTGTAATTACATATGCACATTACAGACTCCTGTGAAACTAAGAAGTCACTTTGGCTCACTTGACAATTCCATGACATCTGATTCAGGAGTTCCAAGTCCTACTTCAAGAATTTGAGCATATAAATTTGCTGAACTTCCAGTATAGTTGACAGCATAACAGACAGATGAGGTATAGACCCTAGAATAACATTTTAAACTATTCTTAAACATCAGATAAATTCTAGAAATGTTTATCCAATGCTAAAAGGAGGGTAAATTCTTGCTCACACTGTTACAATTTCTGCTAGAAAACACAAAGTATGGCTGAGCCTGGAATTAATAACTGAAGATCGTGGTATATTTTCTCTGCAAAATGGTTTCTGCATTTGACTAAAGAAGCGAATGTACATCAAAGACACATATTGTATTAAGAGATATTTCTGCAGATACCATGTCAAAATACTGCTACTTGATTTAGTTAATTAACTGTTAACAATCTCTCACTGATATAAGAATTATTCATTATGTTATAGGATACCAATTAAATTCCCATAAATCCTTCAGCTCATGCTGTTCTTCCAGGAATGTCTGCCCTTCCAGTGAACAGATACTGCAACAATATTGGGAACTTTGAAGTACATTAATCAGCAGAAATTGAGATTAGGGCACTTTTTAAAGCTTTTCAAAGGAGTTTTTCTCCTAGTGCGCAGTTCCTGCAATCTGTTTTATACAAAATGAATAATTTGCGTATTCATGATGTGCCCAAGATTTAGATTGGAGATAAGGTGTTCCAGATCAGACTGACATACAGAATACACTGACACCCAGGCGATCCCAGGCTAATTGTAAAATATCACGGTCCGAACTGTATTCGGTGTCAGTGGAAAATACCAAAGCAGAAATAGTTCAATCTTCCTTCAGTTCTCACTTTCATTGACATGACAATATTTAACAGTCATGCCACGCAAATCTCTGCCTGGTTTATGTTATCAATATCTTAATTAATTGAAATTGTATGATTACCTTTGAAAAGCTTTGCCTTGAGTTTAAAAACTGAATATTACTTTAAAGGCCCAAAGATTGGCTGGGAATTGATGTACCAAATATTCAAATTTAACTCTCAGGAGGCCATGGCAGCAGACACCTCCCAGGAGGTCGCAGAGAAGCTGGGCGGCGGAGCCTCGCGGGTCGGTGGAGCCTCGCAGCCGGCAAAGGTTGCCTGGGTCAGTTGGAGCCTCACGGGTCGGTGGAGCCAGGTTGGTTGTTGCAGCCTCGCGGGTGGGTGGAGACTTGCAAATGGCGGTGCCTGACTGGGTCGGTGGAGCCTCGTAGGTCTGCGAAGCTTTGCGGGTCGGTGGAGCCTCGAGGTTCGGCGGAGCTACATGGGTCGACCGAGCTTCGCAGCCAGAGAAGCCTCGCTCCAAAGGACCATGCCTGGGTCAGCGGAGACTCATGGCCAGTGGAGCCTCGCGGGTTGCGGAGCCTCGCGGGTCAGTGGAGCCTTGAGGGATGGCGGAGCTACGTGGGTCGGTGGAGCTTCGAGGCCAATGGAACGCTGCGGGGCAACCCGCATTTGGCAGTACCGAGGACGTTGAAGGTGCCGGTCGGGGTAGCCGGTCATTGATGGGCCTGTCCCACTTAGGCAATTTTTCAGCGGACTGATAAACCAGCAACTGGAACGGCGATTGTCAGAGTGGAACGCACACACACAAACACATCGCTTCCTTCACCAGCCCGTTATGCAGGCGGGGGACAGGGCAAGCGGGGGAGCGCTGTCTAATAAATTCACACGGTGCAAAGCCAAGGTGAAACACACACACACGCTGTAAAAAGACGGTTAAAGCACAGTGTATGGCAAGTCGGGGGTGTGGGAGAAAGAGTGGAGACAACTTTTAAGAAGCCAGAGATACACGGCTGTGAAGCTCGGCAGACATTTAACATTACCGGTGGGTTATCCTTGGTTCTGAAAGCTGCTGCTTACCTTTTTTTTCCGAATGAGCCAATGAAATTCACCGGTTAGCATCGGCTACAACCTCCGAGAACCTTCAACCTCCTGGCAACTCATTAGTAACTCCTGGCGACCCACCAACGGCTCGAGAATTTTCGCTACTCTCCACGGCGGCTTCATTCTAGTCGGCGCAACTTTTTCAACATGTTGAAACATTTGTGGTGACCATAATGTGGCCGCAACTAGTTCCCAGAATGCGGGAACTCCTCACGGCCATGAAGGTGACTCCCCGGCAACCACCCGCGAACATGTGGTGACCATGTGGCGACTGCATAGTCTTCTGCAGTCGCCTAAGTGGGACAGGCCCATAAGAGTGCCGGCGGTGGTGAATGGCTAAGTGGGACCCGTGAGGGAGGGGGAAGAACAAAGCAGGACCCGGCCTGGGGGACCTGCTGTGAGGGGGCGAGGGTAGGAAAACAAAGGAGGACTCAGCATGGAGGGACCGCCATGAGGGCAGTGGGGGGGGGGGTGACAGGGAACAAAGGAGGACCCGGCAAGGGAAAACGGCTGGGAGGGTGAGGGTGGAGGTGGAGGGCGAGAGAACAAAGGAGGATCCGGCATGGGGTACTTTGTCACTTTGTCAGCACCCTTTATATGGCGACTATTTGCATACCTGGTATGCAAGCAAATAATTTCACTGTGACAATAAAGTATTCATTCATTCATTCACTCATTCAAAGTGCGTAAGGGAGTTTCAATAGCAGCTCTCTCATACTAGCCCAAAAAAAGAATACACAAGTAAACTAAGCTGCAAGCTTACTCAGTTGATAACCTGCCAAAGACCGACAAAGAAGGATGCACTCCTCCATTCATTATCTTAGAAACTGCTTTTCTAAATTCTTGCTAATGAAGACAAATACCTCTTACAGCGACATAATTATTCACCTGTATAATAGACTTTAATAACTAAACAGTGTGGGTACCCAGCAGTGAAGGAAGTTCAAGTAATCACCCAGAGTAAAATTCTGTTTTAAATATTAGTATCCCAAATTATTTTGCCTCTGTTTGATTCTTATCTCTCATAGAGTCACTATATTATGGAGACATACCGAGCAGAAGAAGTTCATTTCATCCACTACGTCCATAACAACCATCAAGTAACTATTTACATTAATCACACAAAAGGTCTGAGACCTTACTTAGATGGTCTCTTGGACTCTGAGACTTAGGTCTGAAGCCTTGGACCAGTTTTAGGTCTGAAGCCTTCAATGCCGTGGCCATTTAAGTGCTCATCTTGATACATCTTAAATATTAAAAGTGTACTCACCTCCACCATACACTCAGGCAGTGTGTTCCAGATAGCAACTCCTTCTGAGTAAAAAAAACTATTGTTCAGATCTCCTCTAAACCTTTTCTCCTTTACTCTTTTGATGTCCTCACAATTTTGTGTTGCTCCATCAGGTTGCTCTGAGTCATCTCTGCTCCAAGGCAAACCCAGCATATCCAGTCTCTCCTCTATCTCAGGTAAAGTCCTGGTGAATGTCTACTGCACCCTCTCCAGTGCCAGCTCTGTCCTTGTTGACACCTTTGGAGATCATCCAACCTAAACACTAAATACATCCTGTTCTTCAATGTTCCTGAGGGCCTAACAAGGTTGCACATCCAACATGTGTTATTCCTTCCCCCTTGCACTAACAGGATTAAATTCTATGTACCATTTCCCAGCCGTCTTACCAATTGATCAATATCGTCCTTAAGTCCAATCCTCCGTACTATCAACAACACCACCAATTTTTGTGTCATCTGCAAACTGCTTAATCGTATGTCCTGTGTTAATATCCAAACCATGAAGGGTCCAGCATTGAGCTCTGCTATACACCATTAGTCACAAAAATAAGCCTCCTCCATCACCATCTGATTAATAAAGCCAAGATAATTTTGGATCCAATTTACCAGCTGGATCTGGATCTGGATCCTGTGTGATTTAATCCATTGGATCACTTTCAAATGTGGAACCTTGTCAAACGCCTTACTATAGACCAGAACAACAGCACTGCTACTCATACAGATATTTTGTGACTTTTTCAAAAAATTCTGTCCACTGTCCAAACACAATTTGCCCCGTAACAAAGTTATGTTGACTCTCTTTGATTAACCACTATCTGTTCAAGCGTAGATGAATCCTGTCCTTGAGTTTTTCCCCCCCAAAACTTCCCCAACACAAACTTGTGACTCCCAGACCTGTAATTACCTGGTTTAACCTCCCTGCCCAAGTTGAATAAAGATACAGGCGGCACGGTGGCACAGCGGTAGAGTTACATCGCCAGAGATCCGGGATTGATTCTGACTACGGGTGCTGTCAGTACGGCGTTTGTACGTTCTCCCTGTGACCGCACCGGTTTTCCCTGAGTTCCCTGGTTTCTTCCCACACTCCAAAGATGCACAGGTTTGTAAGTTAATTGGCTTTGGTAAATTGTCCCTAGTATGTAGGATAGTGCTGGTGTACAGGGATCGCTAGTCGACGTAGTCTTGGTGGGTCGAAAGGCCTGTCTTCGCACTATATCTCTAAACTAAACTAATATCAGTTATCAGATTCCTCACCTGTGTCAGAACCCTAGCAAGCACCTCCCTTAAATTTGATACCAGCCTGGGATATATATGTGGCCCAGGGATTTATCTTTGTTTCCTCCTTTTTAAAGATAGCATGCTCTAGAAATTCACTGTTTCCCTCCCTGAATTCTTAACTCCCAATGTCCTGCTCAGCGAATACAAATGAGAAGTATTCAGTTAAGACCTTACCTACATCCCCCAGCATCAATCTCAGTGGAGGTTGAATGCACAACCAGGAACTGGTCTCAAATTGTAGGAACAAAGTAGCTGTTAATCCAGCCATGACACTGGTATCTATTCATAGCTCTAGTACCCAACATACCTGATTCCAATTTTAACTGCAAATGTTCCAAAAGTTCTTATATGAGGGTCTGGTTGTGCCTGTACCAAAATGATTATTAATCAGAGGAAACATTGGAGGCAATAGACAAACCAGCAAAAATGGTGGAGGCTAAGGGTACAGTAACAGTGAGAAATAATATGCATATCGCACTTCTGTGCCAGCTAGATTGATGTCAGTTGTTTTACTAACAAGCTTACATCTAATTTGAGAAATACTTCTGAAACCATTAAAGTTTCAAGAGATAAGTTTACTACTTCATTCTCATGTACATTGTTTATCAAAAACATGAATTCTGGTGAACATGGGAATCCTGAAGCCATTAAAATTCACCTATTTTTGAAAGATGCTTTCCATCTCACATTATCAAACCTAATAACATATGACATCTTTATTTAAGTTATAATACTAAAGAGTACAATATTCAAAATGTATTATCTAAATTATGTTGTTCCTTTTATAGTTGTTCATTTTTAGCCTTTCATCTCTTTTTTATAATCATCCAAATAATCATATCTGTGTGAAAGATAGTGAATTGTAATTTTGGTCACAAAACATAAGGTTTGACTTACAATTTTGATACATAACATTTTTATATAGGAAAGTTAGTAAAATTACCAATTTGTGCCATAAATGTTCCAGAACCATCAGCTGATCTTGGATGCTGCCTTCTAATTTTCCGCTGTTTCTTAATTTCACTTCCTGAAAAAAGAAGATAAACCCATTTTAACCCCTTGAACTATGCTTTTTTTAAAGTGTATTTTGAGGACTACAAGACAAAGCAGACCATTTTGACTGCAGACAGTTCCCAAGTAGGCCTCTGTTAATGTACTGTGCACAGTTTTGGCCTCTTCATATTAATGGTTAATGTAGAGATTTGAAGAATACAAATGAGGGCTACGAAATTCATTCAAAATTTAAAGCATATGTTACACATGTATGCTCCAGACTATATAACTTATAGAATTGTAAACTGTAGTTGGATTTGATCAAAATTCTTTTCACAATTAATAGTGTTTGTGCAGGCCAATTATTTCAACTAAAAAGGTGTGAAACAGGGATAATACTTGCAAAGAAAGAACTAAAATGGAACTTGGAGATTCTTTGCATTAAGTACACATTTGTAAAACATTGCTGGCTTACGTAAAGAATGCTGAATTGCTCAAAATTATAGTTGTTTCGGAGAAAGTCATGTTAATCTAATTTATGGAATTGGTACTAAACAATATTAATCGTTGCCAATTTGATCTAGTGGAGTAATTGTTTCACTTGTTTTTTGTCTCTTTCATGGGATTATTTTGTGTGAAGAAAGTTTTTGTACTGTAATGTACAAGGCATCAGTACAGTATTGAACAGCTGATTAAACAAGTAGATTATTACATGCCCTTCATTTTGTTTAGTCATAAGACCAAACTGTTCCGAATGTATGCTCAATAATAAATAGACGCCTTCCTTATCTTACTGAAACATACCCTGTCCAATAATATCACTACATAATAACCTCACTTTACATACTACACATCTGTCAGAGTAATGTACAATCAGCCTCACCTGAACCTGCCTCAGAGTGCTGCATCGGATGGTCATCTCTTCACAATTGGATGTGGCTTTCTTCCTCCACAACACTATCTTTATACCATTTTGCTTTCTATAACATGTCTCCCTTGCCATGGCACAACCTTAATATGTACTTGATTATGGAACATGCATTTCTTTGTAGCTTGATTCCATTACTTAGTATATCAGTATCACTTCCTAAAGATGACAACTGATCAGTTAAGCAGACCTTCTGCAACAAATAGGTAAGAAGGCAATTGTTCTATTGATAGAAACTCAACTAAATATTGTGGTATATACACCCATCAGTTAGGCAGACTTAATGGAGTATGCATCCTACAATACATGATTCATAAATATCACATCTCTTATTTAATAATAAAAATATAGGAAAACAAACATCCAAAATAACTAAGTCTACAGTATGTGTGCTGTCGTGTAATGTCCCTCAGATACCTGGGTCAATGAGCAATCCTTCCAGCCCCAACCCTATGCCTGTTTTTCCAAACTGGGGATTACTCCTCATATCATCTGTGTTGTGGTGTGTGTCAAGTCACCACTGCCTTTTAACTGAGGTGGACATCGCGGTGATAGGTCTTTGGCAACACCATTGTTGTCGTGTGCTTGTATTATTGAGCACATCTCTAGGATTATATAAATTCATCAATCGCTCTATTCCAATCAGAGATCCAAAATCTTCCTGGTCAATTGAAATAAAATCTACATTACAGATCTCATCATTCATAAGGTGTCCCACCGTTATCAGTGATGACTTATTACACATTGACTGCACATTTGCTTCAGGCGACATTATGTACTGAAAATCACTGTATGGTTTCACATCAAAATCCTGACAAGCATACATCCAACAGGTATTCCACCTAACCTTCCATCTGGCAGCAGGTATATACTCTTCTCAATTAAACAAAGATATGTTATTCTAGGAAGCATTTTGTTAAACAAATTTTGTAAATCAAAAATGCTGGGTAAATGCATTAAGGTAATTTTGATGCAATATGCTCCAATGGAAACAGAGAGGTGCACTGTTTATTATAGAAGAAAATATCTAGTATTTAATGAGTCTGTGAACTATAATGAGCATTCATAAATGTAATATTTGTAAATTGAATTTGTTGATCATAATGTATAGGTATTCCTTGGTTCTGCGTCTGCAAGTTAAGTCAAGTCGAGTTTATTGTCATATGCAAAAGTACGATGAGGTACAGGTACAATGAAAAACTTAGTTGCAGCAGAATCACAGGCACATAGACTCAGACAACACACAAAAAATATAAATTACACATAAATTCTACCCAACAATGAAAAGCTAAAGTCTGTACAAGACTTTACTTAATCAATCCAAAGATTTTTGTTGTTCTCTTCATTGTGAAGTCTTCCATTTTCCGGAAGTGGCGGCGCTGTGTTACAGCTGCGGCTCGCCTGCAGTCTGTCTGTTTTTACTTTTTATGTTGGTTTTTTTTTGTCTAGTTTAGTACATTTTTTGGTTATTAGGTGGTGTTATGTGTGTGGGGGGAGGGTGAAACAGAGCTTTCTGTCTCTCCCTTCGGGGGAATGCGACTTTTTGTCGTATTCCCCTTCTCTTCCCCCGTCTGCGCTGAGGCCAAATGGCGGAGCTGGCGGCCTCCAACCTGCGACCGACCTCGAGGGGCCGGAGGTAGAGCCAGCCAGGACTCACCAACGCGAGGCTGGCCGTCTTCGAGCTGTGGCGACGTCCGGGCAGCGGCACGACTCGGCGCTCCAGTGAGGGCGGACGGTGCGGAGCTGAGACACTCCTGTGCGGCCGGCACGGCTACCGGCTGGAAGGCGCTCCCGTGTGAGCAGCCTGGTGCGGGGCTGAGACGCTGCCGTGCGGGCGGACCGGCTCCCGGCTGGAAGGTGCTCTCGTGGGGGCAGCCCGGTGCGGGGCTGAGACGCTGCCTTGTGGGCGGCCCGGTGCGGAGCAGAGACGGTCAAAGAAATACTTTCCAAACCATATAATTTGTAATTTTTTCCCAAACTCAGGAATTTCATCTTTAGCGATACACTCTTTCTGATCTCCTGAGTAGTTTAGAGGGAGTGTCAGGTTGTGGTTCTGAGGGTGAGTCAAATTCAGGATCATTTACCTTTGTCTCAACTTTCTTTTGAGATTCTGATCTTACATCTGAAGTTGGAATAATACCAATGTCTGACAGATCTGCTTCTTCGTTTATGCTTTGCTCTTGTTCCAGTTCATCCCTTGCTGGGGTCATATGGTTTATGTGCACACTTCTAACATGTCCTCCAATTTCTACCATGTACCACCTGGTACCACACACTTCAACTACAGTCCCCACCTCCAATTTGTTTGCTTTGTAAGTGGGGCTGAGAACACGAACCTGATCATGTGTATTGAGCCTATGTGCTTTTTGACTTCCACCATAATGATGTTTCTGATCACACTGTTTGTGTTCAACCTTAGGAAATAGATTAGGTAGAACCAAAGTCTAGTTCTGAGCCTTCTTTACATGAGAAGTTCAACTGGCGCATACCCAGTGGTAGATTGTGGCGTGGTACGATATTTCAGTAATAAACAAGCTAGCCGCTGTGACATACTGAATTTTGAATTCACTGAAGTCATGTTTCTCAGAAAACATGTTTCTTGAGAGTTCCTTTGACTATCCTGACTGACCTTTCGGCTGCTCCATTAGATGCCAGATGGTAAGTTGGCACTAAGGTATGCTTGATACCATTTAGCTTCATGACAGTGCAGCACTAAATTGGGGGCCGGTGTCAGAGACAAGCTCTTCAGGTAATCCATGACACGCATAGATAGACCGCAATGCGTCTATTGTTCTTTCCGTTGTTGTGTTTGTACCCATATGTACTACCTCAATCCACTTTGAGTGGCTATCTACCAAAACAAGAAAATTATTATTTCCGTTCACAAAAATCCACATAGTCCCTCTGAAAAGGTCTAGTAGGCCAAGACCATGCTTGTAAGGAGGCTTGGGCAGGCCTACTTCTACAACTCTGACCGGTGCTACATTTGCTTGCCATTGCTTCTATGTCATTGTCTAATCCTGGCCAATACATGCAACCCCTGGTTGTAGACTTCATTTCTACAATTCCTGTGTGTTCACTATGGAGTTCTTTAAGTAATCTTTGTCTTGTACAATTAGGTGCCACTACTCTGTAACTTCATTTAATACACCCTTGTTCACATGGCAGTTCACGTTGTCCATTGTGATATGGTTTTAGTTTATTAGTACATGGTTTCATTTCAGACCATCCACACAAAGTTTGTTCGTATACTTGTTTTTAGCATTTTGTGCTTTTGAGTCTCAACAGCAATTTCAGCTGCTGTGACTGAAAAGTAATTGGCCACTTTCGGAACCACTACTATTGGAGTAGCCCAATCACTGCGTTCTGTTTTAACCAGTACAGCGTTTTGTTCCAACTTTTTGGTTCCAGCTTCCACTTTACTTTTCAGCAAATATGGCATTGGTCGCAGTCTACAGTGGACAGGTTCCACATCGGGCCGAATCCTGATTTGCTAGCTCACCGTTTATACCATCTTAGCTGTCTTTGAACATAGCATGATGATTCTGCAAAAACTGGTCCGGATGTTTTTGCGCTTGGAACACAGATTTCCAGCCTAGTTTCAGTCAGCAGAGCCAATGTTTGTCCATCAACATTGGCCTATTGACACAACTCACGACAACTATTAGCAACTTCACCAGTTTGGCCTTTGTGTTGTACATCACAAACTATCTCTCCACATGTCTCCAATACTTTTCAGGAGTACGTTTTCAGCTGAACATTTGTTTCTGTGATAGGTACTGTATATTGCTAAACTTGGATTAATCGGTGTCTTTGCTTATAATTGTGCAATCAGCAGCAGTATCAATGCACATAGTAATGTACTGATTGTTCACTTTGACCTTTGTCTGAAAGTCTTCCTTTCCAGACCCACCGTTCATAGTATACATGTAGTACAGTCCAAGTTCATTACTCTCTGAATGTTCTTCGAGGTTGGGAATCCCACGCATTTGGTTTAGTCGAGCCTTTTGTTTTGCTTTGTCCTGTGATGGTGCTCTGCATGCTGATACAATATGGCCTTTCTTTTGACAGTTGTAGCACTTAGAGTCCTTGAACTGGCACTTACTTGCTTTGTGTTGACCATTGCATCGATAACATGTATCTGCACTTTTCCCAGATCTTTTGCTGTGAAGGCCTTTTCCCTGTCTTGTCATGCTTGTGCTTTTGAACTACCCTTTGACTGTTGACTGTGCCAGCATGTGTTAGTCGAAACTCATGTGCACTTATAGATGTCATCTATATGGCCAAAGCAGTTTTGCATGCCAATTCAAAGGTAAGGGCTGCACTTTGCCCTGTTAAATTCCATGTCATTCCTGAGATAACTTTCTTCACTGTCCACTATGTCACCAATGCAGGACCTTACCAAAGACCTTGTTTACGTCTATGTAGATAATGCCTACTGCCCTGGCCTTGTCAATCAACTTGGTCACACAATGCCATGCAGTCTTTCCCTTATAAGTCCTTGCCTTTCCAAAAGCTAGGAGATCCAGCCTCTAGGTTGACACAAAATGCTGGAGTAACTCAGCGGGTGAGGCAGCATCTATGGAGAGAAGGAATTGGCGATGTTTCTGGTCGACTGCATGGCATTGTGTATGGGAAATCGTGTCTCAGAAATCTGATAGGCATTTTTAAAGATGCGACTAAGCTGATTGACAAGGCCAGGACAGGGCAGTAGGCATTATCTACATAGACTTAAGTAAGGTCTTTGGTAAGGTCCTGCATTGGTGACATAGTACACAGTGAAGAAAATTATCTCAGGAATGACAGATGGAACAGGGCAAAGTGCAAGTTGTTGTATTTTGGTAAGTTAAAACAGGCTAAGACTTACCCAACTAATGTTAACCTCATGGAGGGTATAATAGAACAGAAAGGCCAAGGGGTACAGGTACATAGTTCACTGAAAATGGCGACGCAGGTAGACAGGGTGATGGAGAAGGTGTTTAGCGCACCTGTTTTCCCTGGACAGGGCATTCAGTACAGGAGTTGGGATGTCATGTTGCAACTGTACAAGTCATTGGTGAGGCTGCTCTTGGAGTATGGTACACAGTCCCGATTTAAAGTTTCAGTTTAGTTTATTGTCACGTGTGTGGCGCCATCTGGTGGTCGGGCCACTGGTTAATCGAACCCTCAAGTTCTATACATCAATGATTTGAATGAAGGGATTCAAAGTAACATTAGCAATTTGCCGATGACACAAAGTTGGGTGGCAGTATGAACTGTGATGCTATGAGGATGCAGGGTGACTTGGACAGGTTGGGTGAGTGGGCAGATGCATGGCAGATGCAGTTTAATGTAGATAAATGTGAGGTTATCCACCGGTGGCAAAAACAGAAAGGCAGATTATTATCTAAATGGCGTTGTTGGGAAAAGGGGAAGTACAACGGGATCTGGGGGGTCCTTGTTCATCAGTCACTGAAAGTAAACATGCAGGTAGAGCAGGAAGTGAAGAAAGTGAATGGCATGTTGGCCTTCATAACAAGAGGAGTTGAGTATAGGAGCAAAGAGGTCCTTCTGCCGTTGTACAGGGCCCTAGTGAGACCACACCTGAAGTATCATGTGCTATTTTGGTCTCCAAATTTTAGGAAGGGCATTCTGCTATTGAGGGAGTGCAGCGTAGGTTCACAAAGTTCATTCCCGGGATGGCGGGAGTGTCATATGTTAATAGAATGGAGCGGCTGGGCTTGTATACTTGAATTTATAAGGATGAGAGGGTATCTTCTTGAAACATATGATTATTAATGGTTTGGACACACTAGAGGCAGGAGACATGTTCCCAATGTTAGGGGAATCCAGAACCAGGGGCCATGGTTTAAGAATAAGGGGTAAGCCATTTAGAACCGAGATGAGGAATTACTCTTTCACAGAGAGAGTTGTGAGTTTGTGGAATTCGCTGCCTCAGAGAGGTGGAGGCCGGTTCTCTGGATGCTTTGAAGAGAGAGTTAGATAGAGCGCTTAAAGATCGCGGAGTCAAGGGATATGGGGAAAAGGCAGGAACAAGGTTCTGATTGTGGATGATCAGCCATGATCACATTGAATGGCGGTGCTGGCTCGAAGAGCCGAATAACCTACTACTGCACCTATTGCCTATTAAAGGTGGCGCTGGCGAAGGAAACGATGTTGGTCCATCCGCGAGCAGATGCTCCGATTACCCTGGGTTGATGACACTGCTGTTGGGGGCGTACTTGAGTAGCTGATTGATGGACGCTGGCAGCCTCTCGCCTTTTTCAGTCGGCACCAGAGCCCGGCTGAAGTACAGTGCGTTTGATCGTGAGCTCCTTGCACTTTACCTGGCCGTTCATCATTTCCAGTATTTTCTTGATGGCAGGGACTTTACCGCTTTCACGGATCACAAGCCTCTTACTTTCGCTTTCGCAAAGATCTTGGATCCCTGGTCAGCACAGCAGCTGCGCCTTTTGGCTTACATTTCGGAATGCACGACTTGAGTCCGGCACATTGCGGGGAAGAGCAACTAATTGCGGATGCGTTGTCCCGCACCGCCATCCATGCTGTCCATGTGGTGGCTCTGGGTATTGATTATACTGCCCTGGCAGCTGTGCAGCATGACAATGGTGAGGTGCTCGCCTACCGCACAGCTATTTCTGGTTTGCTGTTGGAGGATGTGCGGTTTGGTCCTGCCGGTGCCACGGTCCTCTATGATGTGTCGACTGGTCAGTCGAAACCCATCCTTCCTGCAGCTTGGCGTCGTCGGGTATGGCTCATCCATCCATCTGGGCGACGATTGTGTTGGTGGCGGCCAAGTTTATGTAGCATAGTTGGCTTAAGCAGGTCAGCCACTGGGCCAGGACGTGTATCTCCTGTCAGATATCTAGGATGTCAGGGCGTCCGTGCAGGGTTTTGCTGTGTGCCAGCGTTGTTTTGACCATATCCATGTTGATATTGTGGTCCATTGCCCCCATCTAGAGAGTTTAGTCATCTGTTTACTATTGTTGATCGCCACACTCGATGGCCGAAGGTTGTTCCGATTGCTGATACCTCTGCCGCTACGTGCGCTCGTACCCTCACCGTTCACTGGATCGCTCATTTGGGTGTGCCGGTGGACATTTCATCTGACAGGGCTGCTCAGTTCACCTCGGAGTTGTGGTCTGCCATGGCCCGGCTGTTGGGGACTCAGTTGCATCACACCACAGCCTACCATCCGCAATCCAACGGGTTGGTCGAGCGTATCCATCGCCGTCTCAAGGATGCTTTGAAAGCACGGCTCACAGGTCCGGATTGGGTCGATGAGTAACCGTGGGTGTTGGAAATTCGAACTGCCCACAAGGAGGATCTGGCTACGTCCTGTACTGAATTAGTGCACGGTACTCCGCTTACGGTTCCTGGTGATTTCATTCCGGCTGCGCGGGAGCAGCAGGAGTCGCCCTCCTCTGTGCTGTTACGTCTTCGGGAGCAGGTGGGCACGCTTTTTCCTGTTCCAACATCCCGTCACGGGGTTGCTTTATCCTATGTTCCGTCTGCCCTCAAGGACTGCCCATAAGTGTTCCTGCGTCAGGATGCTTATCGTATGCCGTTGCAACGCCCGTGTGAGCATCCATTCAGGGTGTTGCAGCACGGCATTTCGACTTTTGTGTTGGATGTGGATGGAAAGCCTGAGATTGTATCGGTGGCACGTCTTAAGTCATCTCATGTGGACATTGACCAGCCGGAGCAGGTGGCTCAGCCTCTCCGTCGGGAGCGTCCGCCGTCTCAGCCCCTGTAACCCGTGCCTGTGGGGTATCCGAATGCGGATCCTGTGGTTATGAGATCAGGCCGTTGCATTTGTCTGCCTGTTCCTCGGTGATTCTTCAGTAAGTGTCTACTTTGGTGTCCCGCTACTTTGATGCCATATAGATGGAAAATCCGTAATTCTATACCATGTCTTCTTTTTCTATATCGTTAATAAACATAATCCTGATAAATAATGATTAAACCATGGATGAGTAAAGTGTTTTGTTTTTTTTAAATTCCTGAGGTTCGATGCCCCCCCTCCCCCCCGGAAAACCCCATGTACCGCTGGTTACTTGTCAAAATTCCAGTCTGCATATTTATTTGATGGGGGATCTATCTTAAATGAAAATACTCTTAAACGATAGATATTTATCACTTTAATATTTTTCACCCTTCAAAATATGACTCGATTCTTGGTAAAATTATGAAACTGTTTTTTTCGAAAATTTCTTGTCCCGACGATTGGACTCAGATGCCATCATACGCCTGTACTGCGCCATCCCTCATGGATATAAATGGAATAGACGCACACTTTCTGTCTTAAAAGATCGCGGAATACGAAAGTCACCTACAGTGTGAGTTTCTCATTATTTGCGGGACGAGGTTTTTGCAGCATAACGGGTGAGCACCTTTAGTCAGCGTCAATTCTGAACGTTGTGGAACTCTTAAAAAAATGAAAAAAAATGTGCAATTTTTTGACTTGTAGTGGAGGTAGGTTTGTGCCATGTGCCATACATCCAAAGGATGTCGCCAGGCATCACCTTTCCGACGATCATAATTATCAATTGTAATTATGAAATAATGAAAGACTGGGACAAAAACATGATTTTATATTCTTAAATCAGTTATATTTTAGTGTTGTTCATCATAAGAATTCGACAGATATGACTGAATGCAATGGCCAACCGGGAAAAAGAAGAGGAAAAAATCTATGAAATTCTCTAAAAAAAATGCGGCAAACATATTTTTCCCATAGTAGAGATGTTCATCTATGTGAAACAACATTCAAAGTTGTAAAAATTTAAGTTTTATAATTGGGTTTCCAGAAACTTAAAAGTAGACACCTTCCTCCAGTTCTGGGGGGGGTGGGGGGGAGGGGTCGTGTGGCGCCATCTGGTGGTCGGGCCACTGGTTAATCGAACCCTCGTTCATCATGTGGTAAGAGGCATGTGACTGAGGGGCGGTGGTTAGACAGGAAGTCGAGGGTGTGCCCTGATGCAGCGACATGCAGTTATTATGGGCTCACCAACACTGCTCTTGTTTTGGATTCCTTTTTTGTTTAATAAAGCTTGTCCTTGAGTTCACAACGTCTGACTCATTTTATCGTGCTTTATGTGTACCGAGGTACAGTGAAAAGCTTTTTGTTGCATGCTAACCAGTCAGCAGAAAGACAATACATGATTCCAATCAATCCATTCACAATGTATAGATACATGATAAGGAAATAACGTTTAGTGCAAGGTAAAGTCAGCAAAGGTAAAGCCAGCAAAGTCCGGTCAGGGATATTCCCAGGGACAATATTAATCCCAGGATAGATAGTAATTCGGCACTGCTCTTTGGTTGTGGTAGGATGATTTAGTTGCCTGATAACAGTTGGGAAGAAACTATCCCTGAATCTGGTGGTGTGCGTTTTCACACTTCTATACCGTTTGCCTGATGGGAGAGCGGAGAAGAGGGAGTGGCATGGGTGCGACTCATCCTTGATTATACTGTTGGCCCTGCTGAGGCAGCCTGAGATATAAATGGAATCAATAGAAGGGAGGTTCTATTGAAGGGAGGTTGGTTTGTGTGATGGCCTGGGCTGCGTCCACAATTTGCGGTGATGTATCCTGGCGCATCTGTAGAAGTTGGTGAGAGTTGTTGACGACATGCCAAACTTCCTAAGACATCCAAGCAAGTAAGGTGTTGGTGTGCCTTCTTGGTTGATGCTTCAATATGGGTGGTCCTGGGGAAGTTGTTGGTGATATTTACTCCGAGGAATTTGAAGTTTTCACTATCTCTACTTCGGCACCATCAATGCAAACTGGGGTATGTGTACCACTTAGCTTCCTGAAGTATATCATTATCTCCTTTGTCTTGCTGACATTGAGAGAAAGGTTGTTGTCTCTACACCAAGGCAGAGGGTTCTCAATCTCCTTCCTATACTCCATCTCATCATTGTTTGATATCCGGCCCACAATGGTGGTGTCGCTGCAAATTTGAAAATTGAATTAGATTTGTATATGGCTGTGCAGTCATGGGTATACAAGGAGTAAAGTGGCTGAGAATACATCCTTGTGGAGCACCAGTGTTGAGGATTATCATGGAGGATGATTTGTCCACTTTCCTCACTGATTGGGGTCTGTCAGGAAAGTCTAGGATCTAGTTGCAGAGATGAGTGCTGACCCCAAGCGAGTTTAGTGATACGCTTGGATGGTATAATGGTATTAAAGGCAGCGCTGTAGTCCAGTCCAGCAGTCGTTCTTGTTCTAAGTTAAAGCTTTTCATTCTACATTACGGCAACATGCTCTCTTTGCTATCATCCTACTTCATATTTGCTGTGAGGTAAAACAATTAAGTGAATTTAAGGTCTATTAGGTCAATAATACAGAAATAGGTTTATTCACATTCTGAGGAATCTCAAACTGTACAATAATTATTGGATTATTTTATTATGTATTCCATGAAATTCTTCATTCGAGTTCTGTAATAATTCTAGGAATCCAGCAAATAACAATACTGGTGTTAATGGATTTATGCCACAAAGTGGCATGTATGTTGAAAAGGTCAACTTCACTTAGTATGGTATAATTGCTATAAGGCCATGAAAGCTTTTCCTTCAAATTTTAGTGCATTAACTAGACCAAGTGGAACCCATTGGGTCCTGTACCCTCAACGCTCGGTTGCGGGAGGGGGGGGGGGGGGGGGTTGGGGGGGGGTTGGGGGGGGGGGGGGGGTGGCCTGTGGCGTCACACACACAAACACTAACTACCCCCCAGACACACACACACACACACACACACACACACACACTAACTCCCCCTTGATATTAATTAATATTTAATTAAGAGACAGACAGAAGGAAGTGCAGATGCTGGTTTACCAAAAAAGACACAAGGTGTTGCAACTCAGTGTGTCAGACAGCATCTCTGGAAAACGTGGATAAGTGACATTTTGGATCAAGACCCTTCAGATTTATTTAGTTAGTTAGATTTAAATCCCACAGATGCCTTAGAGTGATTAGAACCCTTCTTTCTGGCTCCCTGCACTATCAAGCACATAGCTTACTGATCAGGAACATTGACCTACGGAGTAAATCTGATAATTCCAATTTGGAAAATATCCAATGTTGAAATGTTGTAGTACATTAGTGGCTTTGGCACAAAGTGACCATGGAGCACTTGGAATCCTCAGCGTCAAAGGTGGATAGTGCTTCAAGGTGTGTGGCATAAGAGATCAATTCCCCATCTGCTTGCTTCCATTCACATTCGGGAACCTGGTCTATGGTTCCTTTCAAACTGATTTTCTATTCTTTGTTTTATAATCATGACACAAATCCAAATTGTAGTCTGCTGAATGTTCATCCAAAGATTAAACCTGGGAACTTTGTCTAACAACAGTCAGGTTCTGGGACCTTTACAAATGTAGTGGTGATGTCAAATGTATTATAATGGAGCAGGTCAATGAATGAACTCCCCCTCCCATTCCAAAACTGACCTTTTTGTCCCGGGCCTGCTGCACTGTCATTGTGAGACCAAACGCAAATTGGAGGAACCTTGGGACCCAGGATTACAACCCAGGATTTGAATGGTGATTTCTTTAATTTCAAGTAATGCTTTAATTCGCTCCTTTTCCCCACCCCCTGTCCTATCCACTCACCCATCGCCCCCAACTGCACAGGCGCGGCTAGAGAGGGAGTGGGAAGAGAGGGAGGGGGATGGGGTTAGAGAGGGAGAGGGTGACGGGGCTAGAGATGAAAGGTAGAGGGAAAGGGAGGGGGTAGAGAGGGAGAGGGAGGGGGGTAGAGAATGAGGGGGAGGGTAGATGGGTAGGGTGAGGGGCATAGAGGGAGGGGGATAAAAAGAGGGGCAGATAGGGAGGGGGTAGAGAGGGTGAGGGGGATAGAGAGGGAAGGGGTAGAGTGGGAGAGGGAGGTGAGGGGGGAGGGAGTTGAGCGGTAGAGAGGGAGAGGGTGAGGGGGATAGAGAGAGAGGGGCAGAGAGGGAGGGGGTTAGAGGGAGGTTAGAGTCGGGAGAAGGGGGTATAGTGGTGGGGGGAAGGGAGGTTAGAGAGGGAGGGGGTGGAGAGGGGGAGGGAGGGTAGAGAGGGAGAGGATAGAGAGGGGGAGGGAGGGTAAAGAGGGGGAGGGGGCGTGAGACGTAGTGTAGACGTTTGAACAACTCTCCCTACCCCCTCCCCTCCCTCAATCCCCCCACTCTCCATCCTCAACTCCCCAGGATTTTTTTCCTTCTCTCCACTCCCCCAATCCCTCTTGTACCTCTTCGAGTGGAGCTGATGGAGCTGGGCTTAGCAGAGCCGAGCGTGCGGGGCCGAACAGGTCACAGAGGGTGGGGGTAGAGAGGGAGAGGGGCAGGGAGGGAGGGGGTTAGAGAGAGGGAGTAGAGTCAGGGGAGAAGGGTAGAGTGGGGGGGAGGGGGGGATCCCAGCGGGGCCAAGTGGGTTGGAGTGCTGGAGTGCCTGTACTATCCTCACCTCTGGGGGTGCTGGAGTGCCTGTACTATCCTCACCTCTGGAGCTCTGTACTATCCTCACCTCTGGGGGTGCGCTCTTTAATTGCTGCCTGCGGTATAGTCGGATTTACCGACGTGAGGGCGAGGGATAGGCATTCTTGATGGTGGTGCAGCAGTGATCGAGGGTGTATGGTCCTCTGGTGCAGCAGGAGACATGTTGGTGGAAGTTAGGGAGTGATTTCTTGAGGTTTGCCTTATTGATATCCGCAGCAATGGTGGTAAATGCCTCGGGGTAAGACGTCTGGTGTTTGTTGACCACGGCGTGCAGCTCCTCCAGTGCCAGACGGACGTCTGCCTGGGGTGGGATGTAGACCGCGGTCAGGATGATGGAGGTGAATTCCCTTGGGAGGTAGAAGGGACGGCACTTCACCGCCAGATGAGGCAGACGCCCCCTCCTCTCCCTTTCCCAGATGCCAGTGTACGGTCCATACGGTGGATGGAGAACCCTTCATGCTGGACCGCTGAGTCTGGGGAGCTGGGGGTGAGCCATGTCTCTGTGAAACAGAACACAGAGCATTCCCTCAGCTCCCTTTGATAAAGCAGCCTTGCCCTTAAGTCCTCCACTTTGTTTTCAAGGGACTGTACATTGGCCAGTAGGATAGTAGGGAGAGGGGGCCGAAGTCCCCAGCGCTTCAGTCTGACCTGAAGTCCTGCCCGTCGGCCACGTTTCCGGACACAATGGAGGCCTCCCCTTTGTTTCCAGGTACTGTGCTTACTGTACCTTCTGTTTCTGCGAGCCTGCGCTGGGACGGGTATTCCTTCACAGATGGCAGCTCCAGCTCCGTTACAAACGGGGGATCCCTCAAAGTCGGCAGCTCCAGCTTCATTGTTCCTGGAGGATCCAGCCCGTCGGTTCTGGAGGTCATCCCGTAGTTTCCAGGTACAGTACCTGCGTTCCTCCGTCGGGTTGGGTGATTTCCAGTGAGCGTGGGAAAGTTTAAAGTCTGGGGCTCCCGCAGCTGCGAGAGATCGCAAAATTGCCAGAGCCTTGAGGTGCCCAAGCAGCTTGTCCGAAACTGCATCAATTTCTGACGTTTTCCTGATCCAGATGAGTTGTTGGAAGTTGTATTTTAACCTTTTACATTCTGGTGCTTTGCAAAAGTCACCGCAGGCAGGAGCCATCTTGTATACTCTTGTATTACCAACAAGGATACATTTCTGGGAAATAGAGATGATGAAGCACGCGTCTTAATGCAAATTCATTCATTCTGCAGAAGTTAACCGGTGGGTTAGATGGGTCTTTATCGTTATTCCCAAGAAATACATAGAGGATCTTCATTGGACCAAAGATTACTGAGATTGTTGCCAGAAATAGAATGGAGAACACATATGATAATAATGTATTCTAAGTGAAATCTCCTCCTCACATTCAATGTTTTGCTCATCCCACAACAATTTTTGATTTACAAGCTTCTGTGTTGTTTTTCTCACTTATATCGCGTGGACGGCTAATGATGCATTGTCATTTAAGAAGGGCAGTAAGGACAAGCCGAGGAAGTACAGGCCGATGAGCCTGACATCAATAATGGGAAGATGTCAGAGGGGATTCTGAGGGAGGAATATACCAGCATTTAGATAGGCACAGATTGATTAGGGATAGGCATGGCTTTGTGCATGTGAAATCATGTCTCACAAATCTGATAGTGTTTTATGAAGAGGTCACCAATCGGATTGATGAGGGCACAGCAGTGGATGTTGGCAGTGGACATGAACTTTATCAAGGCCTTTGACAAGGTCCCACATAGTAGGTTAGCCTGGAAGGTTTGATCACATAGAAGTCAAAGTGAGCTATCCACTTGGATTCTAAATTGGCTTGCTGGAAGGGGTCAAAGGGTAATTTAATTTAATTTTGGGATACAGCATGGAAACAGGCTCTTTGGCCCACCTAATCCATCGATCACCTGTTCACGCTAGTTTCATATTATCCCACTTCCTACACATTAGGGACAATATACAAAGGCCAATTAACCTACAAACTCGTACGTCTTTGGGCTGTGGACCATAGTTTTTATGAATGGCGAACTGTGACCAGTGGAGTGCTGAATGAGTCTGTGCTGGGTCCACTACTGTTTATTAATAACAATCATACATTAACAATGTGGATGACAATGCAGTTAACATTTTTAGAAATTTACAAATGACACCAGAATTGGTGGTATAGTGGACAGTAGGAAGGATATCTTGGTGTACAACAAGATCTCGATCAGTTGGGAAGGTGGGCAAACGAATGGCAGATGGAATTTAATTGATAAATATGAGGTGTTTTACTTTGGTGTGTCAAACGAGAGCAGGACTTGCACAGTAAATGATAGAGCCCTGGAGAGAGTGATGTATACCTGAGAGATCTGAGAGCACAGGTACATGTAGGGAGAACATAAAATTGTGAGTAATATAGATTTAGTTCACTGAAGGAAACTTTCCCTCCTATCAGAGGGGGATAAAACCAGAGGATATGGATGTAGGATAAAGAGTAAGATTTGGAAGGAACATGAGGTGAAATACGGTGGCTCATTCTGTATGACTCCATACATACAACATAGGTTGCTGAGGTAAAACCATTTTTCCCTTAAATTCCAGTGTATCACACACAATAAGTAATTACAGCTTTTGTTGCTGTATTCAGAAAAGTCATAGAGCCATTCTGCATAGAAACAGGCTCTTCATCCCACCACGTTCAGATACTGGGATTTAGAGCAACAAACAATCTGATGGAAGAATTCAGCAGTGTCTGTTGGAGGAAAGGAATTGTCAACGTATTGGGTTGAAACCCTGCAACGGGACAGTTGGAGGAGCTATACTGTCATCCTGAAAAAGGATAAACAGATCTCCTGGCATTCTCACAAGGTCTGACAAGCAATTAGTTCAGCTCGATTGCCACACAGATCCCACAACTACATTAAGACAGCTAGACCTGTACATGTTATTTTAGGTTCTGTCATGGAGTGATACAATTCAGAAACAGGGTCTACAACAGTGCCATAGAGTCATCATATCGTCATAAGGTTGTACAGTTCAAGAGGTCCACAATATCCATGTCTATCCTTTTACCTATCTGCACTAATCCAATTAATACCGCATTCGTACTACATTTTTCCCTGCCTGGCTTATTTAAGTGTCTGTCTAAATGTCTTCTCAACATAACAATTCCATTTGATTCTCCACCTACAGCACTTTACACATATCAACCAGTCTTTGTGTAAAAAAAAATCTTCAGAATCTCTTGTAAATCCTTTCCTCTTACATTAAACCTATGCCCTCTTGTTTTTGATATCCCTCCCAGGATGTCAAAAACAAGTACCCAATTAGCAGAGAAGGGAGGTAATGTCTGGTTACATTATAAGGGACATTATTAGGGACTCCCAAAAAGAGAAATGACACGTGTGATTATTGCACATAGATGAAAATATTGCATTTGAAGCAGTGAATTGTTTCTTTGTATCCGCCAGAAACAAAGCTGCAGAGACCACTGAACCCCGCTCACAGTATTCTGGTGTTTGCTATGTTCAATCTTTTTTAAATCAGTTTTCTGTGCGATTTTTCTCATAATGGACAGTGAAGAATGCATGCCTGCTCCTGCATAAGAGAGAGCTCATGTTCCAGACCTTTCCTCCTGTAGGTCCGTGATCTGTTTACACTTGCCATATTTTCCCTTCTCGTTGGAACGCTTCACTACTGGTGTGTAACATTTATTTCTCCGAAAGTAAGTTGCATAGGGGTAGAATGCATCTCTAAGCAACTATCTGCTGGTACAAGATATCCCATTGCTATATGGGAACAAGAACATACTCCATGCTGGTCTTTTTTAAAGCAGGTGGCAATAATATTTTGGAATCACAAGAGGCGTAGTCAGATATCCAGTTTTGAAAATCTAAAAATTATGGGCTCCTTCTGTGACATAAACAGTAGTTTATGATTCTATAAACTGCAAAATGGTATCATTCATATCTAGTCATGATCAAGTGAAATTCCTATGTTTTTTTTATTACTTTCCAAAACAAATTACATCAAGTTAACATTTAAAACATGATTGGAAAGTTAAGTGAATTCTGGAGTGTTGTGTATCTAAAAGGTTTAGAAAGTTTTAATTTAGAAACCAAAACTGAACTGTGACAACATTTTTTACCCCACCTTAGATATGAAGTTCTGAAATAAAAAGAATGGACACTTTTCCAATACACTAGACTAAGTGGGACCCGTTGGGTGCCAGTCATACGGGAGGCCTGGTCCCCCAATGCAACCCATTCCCCAACGCAATATTCCACCACTCACCCGTTCCCCCAACACAACCCGTTACCCACAGCCCCTAATAGCCTTGTCCCATGGTACGAGTTAATTCCAAGAGCTCTCCCGAGTTTAAAAAAAATCAAACTCGTGGTAAGCACGGAGAATGAACGTAGCGGTTACATCGGAGCTCGGGGACGTCTCTTAGCGGCTCGTAACGCTAACGGCAGATACTCGGGAAGACTCGCTAACGGCAGCATGGGAAGACTCGTGAAGATTTTTCAAAATTTTGATTTAACGTAAGTCTCCAAGTTCGAATCAGGGCAGACTCGGGAGAGCTCTTGGAATGAACTCGTACCATGGGACAGGGCTTTAACTGCGCAGGCGCGGCTCATTTCCCCGGATCCCCGAGCACTCCTTCCCCCTCCTCTTCATTTGTGGGAGGGAAGGGGGGGTGTTTGTGGGGGTTGTGTGTGTGGGGTGGGTGTGTGTGTGGGGTGAGTGGGAGTGTGTGGGCGGGGGGGGGGGGTGTGTGTGGGCGGGGGGGGTGTGGGCAGGGAGGCTTGTGGGGGGGAGGGGTGTGTGGGCGGGGGGGGGTGTGTGGGGGAGAGGGGTGTGTGGGCGGGGGGAGTTGTGGGGGGAGGGGGGCAGGTGGGGGGGGGGAGTGAGCTCGGAGAAAAGACGGGGAAGAGCCATGGGGGAGAGGGGGCTGTTTGGCAACATCGGGGACATCTCCGACTCTGGGCTGAGCTGGGTCTCCGACTCTAGGCTGGGCTGGGTCTGCGACTCCACGCTGGGCTGGGCAAGATCTCTGACGTTGGGCTGCTTGGGGCATGACTGCTTGGGGCGGGACTGCTTGGGGCGATACTGGTTTGGGCGGGGCTGGTTGGGGCGGGGCTGGGATGGGCTGCTTTGGGCTGGGCTGCTTCTGGTCCCTCCAAAAGTCAGGTTGGAAACCTCCGCCGGCCATCCTCAGCTACAGTAAAGACGCGATGGTGCAGGAAGGGGCGGACCGTCCCGGGGAGTGACGGGGAAGAGATTAATTTGCATGGCGCTGACTGGCAAGCGAAGAGATCGATCTGCACACGTTAAGATTTTTAAGCGTTTTTGAAGATTTTTAAACCTTGCTAACCTTCACGACATTCAACCGATCGGAACAAAACTTGGTGCAATTGCAGCACAGGAGAACGGTGAGTGAACTGGCAAAAAATCATAGCGCTATCGCACACCGTTTTTGCGCAAATAGAATGACCGCCAAACCGGAAGATAACAAGGTCAGAGTTTTAGTTATGTATAGATAGATATTGAATTAATTACAACTGTGTGTGGATTAATATGTGAAGGAATTATTGAAATACTGTATCATGAACAAAATTAAGTAATTATTTCAATAAATATTCTCAATCACAATTTCAAAATTGTTTGTAAATCAGATTTAATCGCCTGGTATAATGTTAAGTTTAAAATAGGAAGAGTATAGTTAAGAAATGTTAATTAATTACTTTCTCTTGGAGGTAGTTGTGTCAATGAATACCTCACCACTATCTAAGAGCTGAAAGATAGTCTGCATTAAATGTCATATGCATCATGATGCTGGGAGACATTGTAGATGAGTAAAAGCAATCCAAGTAACAAGCTTGCATAAATGCATGCTGAATTTGCACTGACGAAATGGATCTCCGAATACACAATTGCTCAACAATATTGTGCTATGTAATGAATGAATGAATTGATGAATGAATAAGTTTATTGGCCAAGTATTCACATACAAGGAATTTGCCTTGTTGCTCCGCACACAAGTGACAACATGACATACAGCATGCATGTGCCGTCAGGGTAGGCAAGGTAGGCACTGCCTACCCTGACAAAAATTATAAAATGCTAATAACTAAATATAAATAATAAAGGCATGGGAGAATTATGCCTATCTAAGAGATCGATCTCTTAGGTAGGCATAATTCTCCGTGCCTTTCAACCGCAGCACTTGTAACCCTTGAAGGTCTGTGCAGCCCAGGTGCCGTCAGTGCTGCTTCAAGCCGTCAACTTCAAGCGGGGCTGAAGGCAGCTGAAATTCTGCCTTTGCAGTACAGTGCATGCGCAGCAGCCTACTGCGCATGCACAGCGCTAGTTTCTTGGCGGGGGTTTCAAATATGGATTATCATTCTTTTAATTGTATCTTAGGAAACAAAGAGAGAAGAATGGAGTTTGTGTCCAATAACATGGTATGTACATTTCTTGGTGCTTTAAAAAAAAAAAAGTGTGGGGGAATGGGGGAGAGTTCCTTTCACAGTGTTTGGGGAGTCTGGCCCGGGGTAAAGTTGCGGGGAGGGCATGAATGATGTGAAGGAGGGAATCGGGATCATGCCACTTGCAATGCTCCTTGCTCGGAGCCACTGCATTGAGCCGGGGGGGGGGAGAAGCAGCTCGGGTGGCTGTGGGCGGCCGCCAGGCCGGACAGCGGAACCAGCCGCCACCTCAGCGCCTTCTGCCGACCCGCTCACCTCTGGCAGTTGT
Source organism: Amblyraja radiata (assembly GCF_010909765.2). NCBI lineage: Eukaryota > Metazoa > Chordata > Chondrichthyes > Rajiformes > Rajidae > Amblyraja > Amblyraja radiata. The sequence continues at coordinate 23,639,131 of NC_045982.1, read as the reverse complement.
CCGTCTAAAAACCTTTCTCCTCCCGCTCGCTGGCCTCACTCATGTCCCGCAAATCCTTAAATTCCAACAGCGTGATTGAGGTTACTCGGCTGTGGGAATTTAATGCGGCTTTTTCACGGGGCGACTTGACGCAAGATGTAACCAGAGTGAAGTGGTCGTGGTCTAGCACGATATCACACGATATAACGGGGGGTAGATAAAGAGTTCCCACGGTACTCGGCATTTCTGTTATTTGTGCGAGTGACTTGTCCGTCTCCCGAGCTTTCCCGTTAAATCTTGAATGAACATTGTGAAGTGTTGTTAAATCATCACGTGGCACAAATGATGTCACTTTTTTTTCACACACTATAAAGATCCTCCCTTGGTTGAATTGGCTCATTTGGAGACATGTTTTACTGTGTATGTGGGAGACACAGATGGACTGAGCACAGTACCTCGGTCTTACTGTGTGTGGGAGAGGGGGAGAAAGAGACGTACACTCACAGAGGCAGAGTCTCTCAGCCTGTGTAAGAGGGAGGGAGGGAGCGAGCGAGAGAGAGAGAGAGAGAGAGAGAGAGGCACACACAAGGTGGATGTGAAATCTCACCTGCCTGTTTCAGTGACAGACACCAGCCGCCAGTAAATGAAGACACCCCCATCTGTCTCCCCCTACTCTCCCCCACCTTTCCCTCCCAACTCCAGTCCCGTCCCGACCCCCTGGGAAACTGAATAGAGCAACAATCAACTGCTGCCTGTGCGGTGATATGACAATAAAGGCTACTTTACTTTACTGAGTTAAAGAGTTCCCACGGTAGACTGTAAAACTGGGACCCTGGTTCTGGACTCCCCCAACATCGGGAACATTCTTCCTGCATCTAGCCTGTCCAATCCCGTAGATACTGATTAGACCGGTATCTATTTATTTACTTTATTAATGATTTCAATTAAATATTGGGAACATCAGGCCGCAAACTTTATTTCTTGAGTGTTAGTGCTGGACTTTGACTCGATCTTCCTAGTTAGCCGGCGCCTGAGACTGAGCCAAGCAATGTCCAGACCTGACTTCAACACAAAGTGATGGAGGAACTCAAAAGGGTCAGGCTCGTCCAACGCTCTGTGTTTTGCTCGTGATTCCTGCATCTGCAGTTCCTCGTGTCTACAGACCAGAGTTGCCACTTGACTCCGAGATGACCATCACAGAGCATACGGAAGATAGACACGAAATGCTGGAGTAACACAGCGGGATGGGCAGCATCTCTGGAGAGAAGGAATGTGTGATGTTTCGGTTCGAGACCCTTCTTCAGAGTTCGTCCCGAAACGTCACCCATTCCTTTTATCCAGATGCTGCCCGTCCGGTATTTTATGTCTGCCTCCAGTATTACTGTGTCTATCATCGGCGCAAACCAACATCTACAGTTCTTTCCAACACATTAGAGGATACCGTCTCACCATCACTCGGATTACCCGCTTCATTTCCATAACGTTGCCACCTCTCTTTACTTTGCTTACTGAAGCCTGATCCTTGTCACACCCAGTGCTCTATCGCCCAGCCTCTCATCTTTCAATCGGGTTCGGCCAGGAAGGAACTGCAGATGCTGGATTAAAACGAAGATAGACACAACATGTAGCTCAGCGGGACAGGCAGCATATCAGAAGGGTCTCGACCCGAAATGTCACCCATTCCTTCTCCCCAGAGATGCTGCCTGTTGCGCTGAGTTCCTCCATTTTGTGGCTACCTTGGGTTTATCCAGGATCTCCCCGTTGATGTCCTAACTCGCTTTGGTTTGTTATTATTGTCTCATATCGAGAACCAGCAGATACAGGTTAAGGTTCGGGGGGAATGATTTAATGAGAGCCTAAGGGGTAACTATTTTATGCAAAGGGTGGTGGGTGTATGGAATGAGCTATCCGTTAAGGTAGTTGAGGCAGGTACTGTCGCAATGTTTAAGACGCATTAGACTGAAGCATGGATAGGATAGGTTTAGATGGTTATGGGCCAAACGCGGGCAAGTGGGACTAGTGTAGATGGGACATATTGGTCGGTGTGGGCAAGTTGGGTCGAAGGGCCTGTTTCTACGCTGTATGATTCTATGCAGAGACTAAACTTTTGTTTGCGTGCTATACAATCATATCAGATAATGCTATACATGAATATAACCAAGCCATGTACAGTCTGAAGAAGGGCCTCGACCAGAAACGTCACCCGTTCCTTCTCTTTAGAGATGCTGCGTGTCCCGTTGAGTTACTCCAGCATTTTGAACCATCGAGTTACTCCAGCATTCTCTTTAAATCGGCATCTGCTGTTCCTTCCGACACATGCACAAGAACACCAGGTAGAGCGAAGAGGAAAATACCAGAGTTCAGAATATATGTTTTCAGGACAGTTCCAGGGGGAAAAAGTCCAAGGTCCGCATTGAGGTAGGTTGGTAGGTCGGGTCAGTGCCCAAACGAATGGAAGGAAGAACCGTTCTGAAGCCGGATAAGAATAGGTGGTCGGCGCGGACTCGGTGGGCCGAAGGGCCTGTTTCCGCGCTATATCTCTAAAATCTGGTTAGGTAATGTCTAAAGGAACTGCAGATGCTGGTTAATACGCACAAAAGGACGCAAAATGTTGGTGTAACTCAGCAGGTAAGTCAGATCTGGGAAGAAAACATAAAAAGCTGGAGTAAGTCAGCGGGTCAGGCAGCATCTCTGGAGAAAAAGAATAGGTGGCGATTCGAATCGGAACCCTTCTTCAGACATCCTAATCGGAATTGAGTCTGAAGATGTGTCTCGTCCCGAAACATCAGCTATTTTTCTCCAGAGATGCTGCTTGACTCGCTGAGTTACTCCAGCTTTTTGTGTCTGTCTTCGGTTTAAACCAGCATGTGCAGTTCACTCCTTACACGGGTCTCTGGAGAACATTGATTGTTAGCGTTCCGGATCCTGCTTCGGAAAGGCATCGATCGGTAGTCGGCGAGGACTCCGAGCTGTACCTCTCAAAGAAGTACATGTGAAAATTTTCTCACGGACCATAACAATGCGGGACCTTTCAGTAAATTCCCTTTTAAAGTCCCTTTTAAAGATTATAGTTATTTTCTTGAATCTCATTAACATAACTCATGAATAAGTTGATGTCCATATGCGGATGCAAATCTTTATTTTTTAAATTCAATCCCACCTTCTGTCCCCTCTGTCCAGCTTCCGGGTTCACCGTTCGCAGGAGTTCCCACGGTAACCGCAAGAGTTATTACGGATATCGCACGGATATCGCACTAGCCACTACGTTGATATAATGTTGCAATGCTCAACCACAAGTGTACAAGTCACTCTTGGAGAAATTCAAACTTGCTTGAATTTTCTCCCGAGTCACCAAGTTACACGATTACCTGCCGGTGGCTCCATGGTGGTCCACGGTGGTCCACGAATGCCGTACTGTTATCACACGAGGTTCCCACGATGTTAAACTCTGGTTAACTCTTGCGTCAAGTCGCCCCGTGAAAAAGCTGCTTAAGAATTGGCGGGAAGAGACTGATATGGGCGAAGCCGGCGAGCGGCAGGTGAGAGGTGTTCAGACAGAGAGCACTGCCAGAGGTGAGCGGGCCGACAGAAGGCGCTGAAGTGGCGGCCAGTTCTGCTGTTGGGTCCCGGCGGCCGCTCGCAGCTACCCGAGCTGCTTCTACCCCCGGCTACAATGCGGTGGCACCGTGCCCGGAGCGTCGCAGCAGCGGTGAGTGAATTACTGGCATTATCCCCGACCCCTTCCTTCTCAACACTCCTGCCCTCCCCGCAACTTTACCCCTGGCACAGACTCCCCACACGTTGTGAAAGCAACAGTCCCACCAATTGGTCCCTTGAACAAGTGTTGTCATTCAATAAGATGACAACTGATTCAACTTTTCCCTGTACTCCCGTTTTTCCCACCATCTCTCCACCTGCCATCACCCTTCACCCCCCACCCATTCAGTAATTAAGAATAAAGGAGACTAGGAAGCCATGGGCAAATTGAATTGTTACTGTTTTTATTTTAATTTTTAATTTTTATGGAGTGAACAATCTGCGCATGCACGGTTTAACTTTTTTTTAAAAGCCGCCTGACAGCCTACCTTGAGTAATTACTCACGGCACGTGCCTGACCTACAGTGACAGTTAAGAATTATACATCAAACATTAATAATAAAACATTATTGACTAAACATGTGAATTAAAAAAAATACCAGAGCAAAAGGAGGCTACAGATTTTTGGTTATTGAGTAGCGCTATTACTCGTGAAAAAAAGCTGTTTTTATGTCTGGCTGTGGCAGCTTTGACAGTCCGGAGTCGCCTTCCAGAGGGAAGTGATTCAAACAGTTTGTGGCCATGGTGAGAGGGGTCAGAGATGTTCTTACCCACTCGCTTCCTGGCCCTTGCAGTGTACAGTTCATCAATAGAGGGAAGGTTGCAGCCAATAATCTTCTCTGCTGATCGGACGATTTGCTGCAGCCTCCGGGTGTCGAGCTTGGCAGCTGAGCCAAACCAGACCATGATGGAGAAGGTGAGGACAGACTCTATGATGGCTGTATAGAATTGGACCATCATTGCCTGAGGCAGATTGTGCTTCCTCAGCCGCCGCAGGAAGTACATCCTCTGTTGTGCCTTTTTGACTGTAGAGTCGATGGTAGCCCCCCACTTAAGTTCCTTGGAGATGATGGTTTCCAGGAACTTAAAATACTCCACACATGTGACTGTGGTGTTGTAGGCAGATTCCTCCCCATCCTGGATCACTCCAATCATGGTTGTGTCGTCCGCAAACTTGAGAAGCTTGACAGAGGAGTCAGTGGAGGTGCAATCATTGGTGTAGAGAGAGTAGAGGAGAGGGGAGAGAACGCAGCCTTGCGGTGCTCCTATGCTGAGGGTTTGCAGGTCCAAGATGTGCTTTCTCAGCCTCACATGCTGCTTCCTGTCTGTCAGGAAGCTGGTGATCTACCGACAGAGGGGTTCAGGCACAGTCAACTCGGAATGTTTGGAGTGTAGTAGCTCTGGCACAATGGTGTTGATTGCAGAGATAAAATCAAAAACAAAATCCTCGCATAGGTCCCCTGGCGGTCTAGGTGCTGGAGGATGAAGTGCAGGCCCAGGTTGACTGTGTCATCCACAGATCTATTGGCCCGATATGCAAACTGCAGAGGGTCCAGCAGGGGTTCGTGATATTTTTCAGCTTGGCCAGCACAAGCCTTTCATGGGTCTTAATGACTACAGAGGTCAGTGCGACAGGCCTGTAGTCATTAAGACCAGTAATCCTTGCCTTTTTGTGTACAGGGACAATGGTGGAGACTTTGATGCAGGCAGGGACAGTACAGGTTTGCACGGACTGGTTTAAAATGCCAGTTGTTCGGCATAGAGCTTGAGAGTAGAGGGGGAAAATGTAGTAATGATTAATGTAGTTCACAAGAATTGTATTGAAAGATAAGCATGGAAACAGGCCCTATGGCCCACTGAGAGCAAGCCAACCATCTTCACACTAGTTCTATGTTATCCCACGTTTGCAACAACTGCCTACACACTAGGGGCAATTTTACAGAGGCCAATTAAAGAGAGGAAAAGAGCGAGAAAGAGAGGGAGCTAATTGTTCAAATCATCCAGACACTGGAACATTGAGAACCAAATGTTGGAACAACTGATACAGAATTAAAACAACTGGTATCTTTGAGACAAGTCGGAATTGGGAATAGAGAACTACGGAGATTTTAGATTTAAGGTTAAAATGAAGCAACACTTCACAATAGCCCAGGAGATGGAAACTTTGCTGAAAAGGACAAATGAAAATCTTTCATGCCCATTATTATCAAATGAATTATCATATTCATTGTCCGTAGAAATATATTTTGGTCTTTGGTTAAACAATTAAGGTAGTGAGTAAATACTGTAATGTAGAAATAATGTAGAAATAGCTATGTTACTTGTAAGAGCTTGATAATAATATCATTCTCAAAGAGGGGAATATATAGAGTTGGAGAGACAAATCATCAATATTTGGAAGTTAGGTTGTGAAATTATGGACCAGTTGCTAGAAAAACAGCTGGTTCTGCAACAATGCATGTTTCCATACCATGAATTACATATAATACGATTGATGAATTAGGAAACACTATTTGTATTACATAGGCCCATATTTGTTATAATACAATTTCAATCGGGAACTAGAGAACAACTTGAAATAAACTTTGGAAGTTGACAAGCAGAAAATCAGCTATCTTGTCTCTGGGTAACCTTCCTCACAAACACGATTGCCACTTTAGAACACAATCAAAAAACACAAGGAAATGGCCACCTGTTTCATTGCAGGTGGCCATTGAATTTTGACGAGCAATCGCTTCTATTGACACTTGTGCCATGATACTATATAAAACAATGTAACATACTGCCTTTAGGATTTTAGTTTGCAGTAAAATAAATCAAGTTATAGATATTATTAAGTCCTTTATGATGAAAATCCTGAGGGGAAATTTTATTTTATTGTGAGTTTCAAATTCTCTAGTCACAACCCCCCCACACCCCACCACCACCACCTCCTTTCATCAACTGAAACAACTGTTTGTCGAACACAATTTTCTATAGCATGAGGTTTCTTGGGAACACAACGATCGTGTTACAGCAGAACAACCGGCATATTCTGTAGGGTTGAAGCATTCAATGTATGAAATTATGGTGCAGTATTGGTAATTGTAGTAGATAAGTATTGTTTAGAGTTTAGAGAGTTTAGAGATATAGCATGGTAACAGGTCCTTTGGCCGGCAGAGCCCATGTCACCATTCACTTTAGTTTTATGTTATCCCAATTTCTCACCCACTCCATACACATTAGGGGCAATTCCCAGGTGTCAAATAACCGACACATCCACACATCTTTGTGATGTGGGAGGAAACCAGAACACCTGGAGGAAACCCATGACTGGGAGAACATGCAAACTCCACACAGACAGCATTGAGGTCAGGATCGATCCTGACCTCTGGTGCTATGAAGCAGCAGCTCTACCAGCTACGTCACAGTGCTGCCCTAAGGAAGTTTTGTGGTCAGAGTAAATACCATGTCAAAAAGGAAGACAGACAAAAGTTGAGATTGGGCCTTTATCTTTGCAGAATGCCTCTAGAAAGATGAACTTACCATGCTAACTAAAATGCAGATAAGACAAAGGGAGATACTGCTACCGATATGAACAATGTTTAAACGTGCAGCAGGCAGTGAAGAAAGCGAATGGTATGTTTTGAGTATAGGAGCAGGGAGGTTCTACGGCGGAGCGGAGCGGAGGCTTGGCGATCGTTTCGCCGACCACCTCCGCTCGGTCCGCAATAACCACTTCAACTCCCCCTCCCATTCCGCATCCGACCTCTCTGTCCTGGGTCTCCTCCATGGCCAGAGCGAGCAACACCGGAAATTGGAGAATCAGAACCTCATGTTCCGCTTGGGGAGTCTGCATCCTGCGGGCATGAACATTGAATTCTCTCAATTTTGTTAGCCCTCCTCCCCTTCCTCAGCCATCGGGCTGTCTCCTCCCATCCCTCAGCCCTCGGGCTCCTCCTCCTTTTTCCTTTCTTCTCCCCGCGCCCCCCTCCCCCCACCCCCCATCAGTCTGAAGAAGGGTTTTGGCCCGAAACGTTGCCTATTTCCTTCGCTCCATAGATGCTGCTGCACCTGCTGAGTTTCTCCAGCATTTTTGTGTACCTGAGGTTCTACTGCAGTTGTACAGGGTCTTGGTGAGACCACACCTGGAGCATTGCGTACAGTTTTGGTCTCCTAATCTGAGGAAGGACATTCTTGCCATAGAGGGAGTACAGAGAAGGGTCACCAGACTGATTCCTGGGATGTCAGGACTTTCATATGAAGAAAGACTGGATAGACTCGGCTTGTACTCGCTAGAATTTAGAAGATTGAGGGAGGATCTTATAGAAACTTACAAAATTCTTAAGGGGTTGGACAGGCTAGATGCAGGAAGATTGTTCCCGATGTTGGGGAAGTCCAGAACAAGGGGTCACAGTTTAAGGATAAAGGGGAAATCTTTTAGGACTGAGATGAGAAAAACATATTTTACACACAGAGTGGTGAATCTCTGGAATTCTCTGACACAGAATGTAGTTGAGGCCAGTTCATTGGCTATATTTAAGAGGGAGTTAGATGTGGCCCTTGTGGCTAAAGGGATCAGGGGGTATGGAGAGAAAGCAGGTACAGGATACTGAGTTGGATGATCAGCCATGATCATATTGAATGGCGGTGCAGGCTCGAAGGGCCGAATGGCCTACTCCTGCACCTATTTTCTATGTTTCTATGTTTCTATATCTATCATCAATATCCGCAATAGTTGATATATGTTTAAAAGGTTTACCTTTACGGATTAGAATTGCAACCGATAGTGAACCGATTAGAAAGGCAACTGATAGTGAAGGTGCAATATGATCCTGTTTTGGATGATATTATGAAAAAAAATGCTGGCACCAGAAATCTCCAGTTTGAAGGAGACAAGATTAGTATATTTAGAGATTATCCTGTAGAGGTTGCCAAGAGGAGAACGCATTTAACCGAGACAAGAGGGATTCTTAAAAAGATAAAAGATCTGAGATATGGATTGATGTACCCTGCATTATTGAGAGTCACCTATAATAAGAAGGAACATATCTTCACCGATCACAAGGAAGCATTGGAGTTCGCCCAGAACATCGAGAAAAGCATTGGAGTTTGCCCAGAACATCGAGAATTCGAGTGATGATTGAACAATATTCATATATCATTATCTTGCTGAGAATAAACGGAACTTTAAATTGTTATACTCAAGGACTAATGAAAGCTGATAATGATAGCTGAGCAAGTTTTCTTGCTATTGACATATAATTTTAATATTTTAGTACTAACTACCACTAATAATTACTAATTATTATTAATTGGAATAACTAGTTAAAAATATGAATTGTAAATAAGGTTTAATTTAGGTACTTTATTAATAAAAAAATGCTTTTTTAAAAAATACATTTGACTAATATTTGATTAATTTGATTGGGACGACAGATGGCACAATGGGCTAAGTGTTCGGCTGGCGACCGTAAGGTAGCCGGTTCGAATCCCGCTTGGAGTGCATACTGTCGTTGTGTCCTTGGGCAAGACACTTCACCCACCTTTGCCTGTGTGTGAATGTGTGTGAATGTGTGTGAGTGATTGGTGGTGGTCGGAGGGGCCGTAGGCGCAGATTGGCAGCCACGCTTCCGTCAGTCTGCCCCAGGGCAGCTGTGGCTACAGAAGTAGCTTACCACCACCGAGTGTGACTGAGGAATGTATGAATAATGCAATGTAAAGCGCCTTGAGTATTAGAAAGGCGCTATATAAATCCCATCCATTATTATTATTATTATATTTATTCAGTGGAATAATCATTTCTCATTACTTGATTACTAATCCTTTGGACCTAAAACAGTTTTTTCACCCTCCCCATAAATTGTTTTTATTGAAATGTTCTTTTTTACTAAAGCGTGGAGCTAGTAATAATTTTTTCTAAGGCTACGGAAGTTCTTAGATGGTTAGCCACGCTAGTGTGGCTATCACTAACAACACTGATTGTAGATGTAGTTTCTTTCTTTTCTTTGCACTTTACTAATCATTTATTTTTTTACTCTCTTTATTTTTTACTTAATTATAATCTTAAAATTGAATTGAATTATAAGTATTATTTAAGGAGATATGTCCGGGAGGAAAATCTATTAGATTTAAAATTAATCTATCTTGTGTTCGGGTGGAATGTCGGGTTTAGTGTGCTGAGCCATCTGCTCTTTTATAGACTACCCTACTCATAAGATGCAAGATGTTAATAGGAAAACTGGGGGTCAAGGAATTACTTTTTATAGTTGGAACGTTAAGGGAATTAATGAACCAATCAAGAGAGGTAAAGTATTAGCACATTTAAAATCACTCAAAGCAGATATAACATTTCTTCAAGAAACTCAACTTAAAAATGAAGCGCAACATAGATTGAAAGCAAAATGGATTGCCAAAATGTATCATTCTTCATTCTCTCATAAGTCCAGAGGGGTTGCAATTACATGCAGTTCTAGTCACCATGTGGGTGGAAGGATGTGGAGGCTTTTGAGGCAGTGCAGAAAATATTCACCAGCAAGTTCCCTGAATTGGAAAGTATTAACAATAAGGAGACATTGGACAGACTTGCATTCTCTTGAACATCAAAAGGCAAGGAAATTACCCGTTGGAAGTATATAAAAATATAAGTGGCATAGATCGGCTACATAGACAGATCCTTTCTTTCCAGGGTGGAAATATCAAGCACTAGATGGCAGAAGATGAAAGGAGATTTGCAAGGCATTTATTTTACGCAGAGAATGGAAGGTGCCTGAAATGTGCTGTCAAGAGAAATTGTAGACACATTCATGACAGCAGCGTTTAAGAGCCAAATAGAAGACACGTGAACTGGCTGGGAGCAAAAGGAAATAGACCATGTGCAGGCCAACGGGATGTTAAACTGGCATCTTAGTCAGTGCAGACATGGTGGGCCCAATGGCCTGCTCCTGTCTGTACTGTTTTGTGTTATATATTCTAAATTGTAGACAGAGAGCAAGTCGTTTAAGTTAGTGCCGTGAGAGTGGTCATATGTGTGATAGTTGTCTAAAGTACAAATTCACTTGAATAAAACCCAAAATGAAGATGGGTTATGAGCATATTACCTCAATTAAGGCAAAATCAGGGAGTAATACAACACAGAGTCATGTCAATTATAAAGTACCCAAGCACATCAATTCTATTTCATCCTCCCCATATTTTCACCAACTCAGCTATTGAGGGAGTGCAGTGTATTCTTGCTATTGAGTGCGTGTAGCATAAGTTCACTAGGTTAATTCCTGGGATGACGGGGCTGACATATGATGAAAGAATGGATCGACTGAGCTTATATTCACTGGAATTTAGAAGGATGAGAGGGAATCATAGAAACATGTAGAATTCTTAAGGGATTGGACAGGCTGGATGCAGGTAAAATGTTCCCGATGTTGGGGGAGTCCGGAACCAGGAGTCACAGTTTAAGAATAAGGGGTAGGCCATTTAGGACAGAGATGAGGAAAAACTTTTTCACCCAGAGTTGTGAATCTGTGTAATTCTCTGCCACTGAAGGCAGTGGATGCCAATTCACTGGATGTTTTCAAGAGAGTTAGATATAGCACTTAGGGCTAACGGAATCAAGGGATATGGGGAAAAAGCAAGAATGAGATACTGATTTTGGATGATCTGCCATGATCATATTGTATGGCGTTGCTGGCTCAAAGGGCCGAAAGGCTTACTTCTGCACCTATTTTCTATAATTTTATAAATTTGGCTGTACTGTCATAATTATATCAACAAGTTTTAATAAATAAATAACATGTTGGCCAATTAACAATCATAATTATGTTGATCTGAAGAAGGGTCGTGACCCGAAACACCACCCTTTCCTTCTCTCCAGAGATACTGCCTGTCCCGCTGAGTTACTCCAGCTTTTTGTGTCTATCTTCGGTTTAAACCAGCATCTGCAATTCCTTTTTACATCATTATATTGGCATTTATTTCTAAAGAAATTAACTTGTTGGCTAATTTACATACCGGGAGGGCATTAGAGTAAATCCACAAAATCACAGGGAAATTCACAAAAAATCATACAGACGACACCAATAGTCAAGAATGAACCTAGGTTCCTAGAGCTGCTTTATTTGTTTACAATTTGTTCATCAGTGAGGTGATGCTAGTGGCTATGCTAGTGATGGGACAGGGATCATCTATTAACACTTGAAATAGTCTTTAAGCTCTCGCACAAAAGGTAAAAGGCAGGCAACCAATCAGCGGATCTTCAAAGTGATACTATCCAGGCCCAACGCTGAGATACCTTGTTGTTCTTTGTTCAACATTAATTTCACGAGTAAATCATCCCACCTATCATGGATTATATGCCTGTCATAAATCTGTCTGTGTTGTGGTAATATATTAGCATTTCTTTACAAAGAGAAAAAAAAAGTCCTCTTTTCTTTAACCCTTTCTTTAACATAAATCTGTGAGCATTGGAGTAAGATAGAATCATTCACAGGTGGGAGATCAATGCTTTCTGGGAGTACACGGTGAGCACAATTTTACATCTGGCATTTATAACTGTAATACTGACCATTATTCATTCATGCAATGTGAATGTTGCATGCATTGCTACATTCCAGCATTTGTGAGCAATCCCTAATTGCCCCTGAAGCTGATGGGTTAATGGGGCATTTCAAGATTAAGAATCAGTCATATCAATATGGGTCAGCCTGGGTGAGAATGACGGATCTCTTTCATAAAGAACATGCTAAAACCTCATGAGTTCTGCAAATATCTGGTAGTTTCACAGTCACCTTATCCAGTATCCTTCCTTTCCAGATTTTATTCATCTAATTGAATTTAATTTCTCTAGCTGTCATAAAGGAATTCAAGTTCATATCTTTGAATCATAACAGACTTTGAGTACAAATCCAGTAAATTACCTTCTATCAAACCGTGGTCAATTCAGTAATATTTTTATCCCAGACCATATCTGAACTTTAAACTTGGCAGAAATTGAAGCCAGAAAGTGTATGCATTCAAAGGTACACTAAAATGTTGGAGAAACTCAGCGGGTGCAACAGCATCTATGGAGCGAAAGGAAATAGGCAACGTTTCGGGCCGAAACCCTTCTTCAGACCGAAACGTTGCCTATTTCCTTCGCTCCATAGATGCTGCTGCACCCGCTGAGTTTCTCCAGCATTTTTGTGTACCTTCGATTTTCCAGCATCTGCAGTTCCTTCTTAAACACAGTGCATGCATTCAAACTGTTTATCGTGCAAATCAGTGAATTAACCATGTTAAGTGACACACACAAAACAGTGCTTGAGAAATTGTGGAAACCATCTTTCATGAGAACATTTACAAAAAATATCATCCTTTTTAGAGATCACAAACATATTCCTCAGGGCAAATATTTAAGGCTTCATAAATTACTGTCCCAAATTTGGTACGTTGCAAATAAACATCATAAATAGAATAATGTCATGTCTTGAAAAATGTCATCTACACCGTGAAGTAACAGGAATTCACTATCATATAATACCTGAGTATCGGATTCGGATTTGTTTATTATCACATAACGCCAGGGAGCAATGAAATCTCTTGTTCGCATGAAGTTCAGAGTAAACAGTTTACATACAGTAATAATAAATACAACAATAAATACAGCAATGAGTCCAACACAGCAGAATGGTACGTTCGTAGTGCAAATTCCTCCCATCACCCAGCACATGGCCTGTAGACTTCTATGTCAAGGTCATTTTACTGTTCATCTAGATGCTTCCCAAATGCTGTCAGTGACTTTGCTTCCTCCAGTCATCTAGCTGTGTGTTCCTGCAAAATAGAAAGTTTCCTGATAAGCCCTCTAAATCTCTTACCCAAACTCTATATTCTGTAGTTTTATTCACCTCTGATATTGGTAAACTTTTCTGCAATCTACCCCATCAATATCCCTGATTACTGTGTAACTCAATCATGTCCCCTCTTAACCTACTCCTCATCAGGAAAAAAAAGTTTACCTTCTCCAGTCTCTTCTCATTCTGAAACACTCCATCCCGAACAAACTTCTAGCGAACCTTCTTTCCACCGTCTCCAGCGCTATCACATCCAATTTATTGGCAACAAGAACTGCATGCAATATTTCAGCTGAGGTGCAACTATTTTTTTAATGAAGTTGGACAATCACCAGATTAGATTAGATTAGATTAGATCCTTTATTTGTCATTCAGACCTTTCGGTCTGAACGAAATATCGTTGCCTGTAGCCATACATATAATAATAAACAACAAAACACACAATAAACACAAATTAACATCCACCAAAGTGAGTTCACCAGGCACCTCCTCACTGTGATGGAGGCAAAAGTCTTAAAGTTACTGTCTCTTCCCTCCTCATTCTCCCTCTGCGCTGAGGCAATATGTTGTTACCCCACCGGGCGATGGTAATCAGTCTCGCAGCTCAACCGAGCTCCGCAAACGGGCCGGTTCAAGCTCCGTGGCCCGGGGTGGTCGAGGTTGCCGCCCTCCAGTCCAGCGGACGCAGCTGTTGCCGCGGGAGCTCCGGAAAACAGGCACCAGCCTGTGCCCTGCGAGCTCCCGACGATGTCGTCCACTGGCCCGCGGCCGAGCCCCAGATTCAGGTCGCCGCCGCCGGAACGGCGCCTCAGCCACCGGAGCACCGTCTCAGCCCCGAGTCGGGCCGCCCTCACCGGAGCGCCGTCTCAGCACCGCGCCGGGCCGCCCTCACCGGAGCGCCGTCTCAGCCCCGTGCCTGGCCGCCCTCACCGGACCGCCGTCTCAGCCCGAGCCGGGCCGCCCTCACCGGAGCGCCGTCTCAGCCCCGAGTCGTGCCGCTGCCAATGGAACGCCGGAACGCCGCCACAGCTCCGAATTTGGCCAGCCTCGCGTTGGTAAGTCCTGGCTGGCTCTGCTTCCGGAGCCTCGAGGTCGGTCGCAGTTGAAGGCCGCCAGCTCTGCCATTAGGTCTCAGCGCAGACGGAGGCAGAGAAGGGGGGATACGACAGAAAGAGTCGCATTCCCCCGAAGGGAGAGACAGAAAACCATGTTTCAGCCCCCCCCACACACATAACATAACCTAACCTAATAACTAAAATTTGACTAAACCAAGACAAAAAAAAACAACAAAAAATGTAAAGACAGACGGACTGCAGGCGAGCCGCAGCCGTTCAACAGCGCCGCCACTTCCAGAAACCACCACCCTGCTCTTGTATTCAATGCCCAACCTAATGATGACCTGTATCACTTTTTGCCTTCTTAACCTGTGCTACTACCTTCAAGGACCTTTGGACGTGCACACAAATATCCCTCTGTTCCTCTTCTGTAATTCCCTTGAATTAATGCAATAATAGCCCTTATCACCAAGTCCATTTTGGATCCAATTTGTCATCAAGGTCTTGGCTCCCATGGATCCCAACATTTTTGGACCATTTTCCCAAGTGGACCCTTGTCAAAGGATTTTCTAAAGTCCATGTAAACCACATTGACTGCACTGCCCTCATCCATACACTCTGTATCACCTCATTCAATCAGATCAGTCTGATTGAATGACGATGGCGATCTCTGATCAGTCCCTGTTATTCCTTTGGGTGGTAAAGAAGGCATATCGTATGTTCCTTTGATTGCTAGGGGCAATGAATTTAAGAGTCAGGAAGGCATGATGCAGCACTATAGGACGTTGGTTTGACCTCATTTGGAGTAATGGCGTGAAGTTTTGGTCACCGCATGACTGGAAAGATGTGGCGGCTTTGGAGAGGGTGCAGAGGAGGTTTATTAGAATGCTGCTCGAATTATAAGTTTCAACTGCAGAGAGCTGTTGGATAGACTTGGATTGTTTTCTCTGGGAGATTAAAGTTAAGGGGAGACGTGATAGAAGTGTATACAATTCTGAGAGGGATAGATAGGGTGGACAGTCAAAACCTTCTTTCCAGGGTGAAAATGTCGAACACTGGGGCGGCGCAGCGGTAGAGTTGCTGCCTTACAGCGCCAAAGACCTGGGTTCAATCCAAGGAGAGAGCCAGCCCCTGGTCACCATCTGACCAGCCAGTCCTGATCATAGACTCAATGGACATGCGGAGGACCCTGTCCAAGGTCAACCCGTGGAAAGCAGCCGGACCCGACAACATCCCAAGACGTGTGCTCAATGAATGTGCTGATGAGTTAGCAGATGTGCTAACAGACAACTTCAACATCTCCCTTAGTCAAGCCATTGTTTTCACATGCCTCAAAACTTCCACAATAATCTCAAGCAAAGAAATCAGTTGTGGCCTGCCTAAATGATTAATTCCACAGTTGTGGCCTGTCGCCCAGACCCCCATAGTAATGAAGTGCTTTGAACGCCTGGTTAAACCTCACATTACTGCCAGCCTCCCCTCATCGTTAGACCCCCCCAGTTCGCCTATCGCCCCAACCACTCTACAGAAGATGCCATCTCTACTACGCTGCACACAGTACTCACTCATCTGGAAAACAAAAACATCTATGCCAGAATCCTGTACATTGACCAGCTCAGCTTTTAATACCATCATCCCAGAGACTTGTGGAGAAACTAACCCTGCTGGGCCTCAACACCACCCTGTATCACTGGATCCTGGATCCTGGACTTTCTGACACAGAGACCTGTAAGTTATTTGGGCAAATCCTCCAAAATTATGGAAGAAATTGAATAAGCACATGGATATCTTAAAAGACAAATTTGCTGGCTGCAACGGAAAAAACCCCCCCCAATCCACATCAAGAATCAAACCCGTCTGGCCTGTGGACTTGGACATCACACAACGGTGTGAACAGGAAAGGCTGAGACGGAGATAACGAGATTCTCTTGGATACACAAAGGGAGGAACCAAGCCTCAGCAGACGCTGGTAAACAGGCCAGCACAAGCACAATCACCATCGGGGATGATAACGATCAGGCTGAGGGATCATGACATCAGCAAACCCCTTATCATCGGAAGCCTATTGTTCATGCCAGATCGAAACTGGGCAACATCAAGAGAACCCCTTTTATCCAGAGGACCACCTGGGGGTTTCAAAGGAAGCTCAGGTATAAAAGTCGAAGTCAAGCCAGAACTCTCTCTCTCTTCCTGCTCTTCCTGCTCTGCTGGACAGCTCGTGGGCCTGCATCGACTTCGCTGTGAGTATCCTGGTGACCTGGTGAATTTCCCGAAATAGGAGGTTGAGGGGAGAAAGGTCAAGGGGGAGTATGCTTGCAAGTAACTTGTGTTAAAGTAAGTTTTACGACGTGCCCGATAGTTTTCGTCCATAGTTTTAGTTTAAAGCATAAGTTTAGCCACGCATTGTGTAGTGTTGGTGAGATTCGATTTCTCATTGTTTAATAAAGCCTGTAAATTTTAGACTTGCTTTGAGTCCATCTTGGTTTCTGTTTTCTCTCATCGGCACACTCTGGTCAATTCAACCTTTTATCATATCCCACCATAATTCCGAGGTCTAGAACCTAGGGGAATCCTTTTGTGGAGTAAAGGGAAAAACAAAACCCCTACAGAATGGCGACCATGGCAGGACCTCGGTGGTTTGGGATATGTGATTTGTCAGAGGGGGTGAGAGAACGTAGCAAGATGGAGGAGAGAATCTCCTCTTATCTGTTTAAAAAGATCAATCTCACCAAACAATGGGTGATAGCACTGTTGAGAGCTGAGCAGCCCGCAGAAGCTGCAGCTCAATGGACGGAAAGCAAACTGTATAATAAAGGGCAGGAAAAGGCAGTTTGGCTAGCGTGCCTATCACAGCAGGTAGCCAATATGCAGAGACAGATAGATAGACTGGAAGAGCAACAGAGAGAAGCTAGGGCCAGCGCTGAAGAAAGCGCTAGAGAAGGGGAAGGGCTATCTGAGGAATGCAGTAAAGCCAGGCAGTGTATCTTGCAGGCGAGGGAGTCCCACAGAAATGCCCAGGAATTCCTCCAATGCCAGGTGGTAGAGGCAAAGGAGAGGGAAAGGAACGCCCAGGAACTCCTGGCTCAGAGTACACAGAAGTGCAGGGAGCTGGAGGGAAAGTTCCAGGATATACAAGCAGCATACAGGGTGGCCCGTAGCGAGCTAGGCAATAGTGATCACGGGCCTTGCCAGGCGAGGATAGCGCAGCTGGAGGAGACTCTGTCCAAGACTAGGGGACGGGTTCACCTGGTAGGACCAGGGGGGTCCCCCGGGGGCAGAGGGCTTCCCTCAGCAGATGATTCCCCAGTGGCAAAGGGGAATAGACCGCCTCCTGAGGCGCCGGGGATAGGTCCGGGTCGGCAGGTGGGGTTCGGGTTGTCCGGGGAGGGACAGGCCCAAGGAGGGGCGGGAGAGCACCCTCAGTTAGCGGCTTCCGCGCCATGTGTAGCACACCACGAGGTGGTGGGGTTACCGATCATGGTGGGAGAGCCAGGGGTAAAGGGGCAACAGCCCCGAGTAGGGCAGATGTGCCCGGTACGGCAAAGGAAATATGGTCCCCCGGTAGGGCAGGCAGATAGGGGGCCCATAGAGAGTGATATCATCATTCCCCATGGGGCACATGTGCTGAGGGGGATGGTGGCTCAGGTTCCCAAGTTAACCAGGGCAGGAGACCCGTCATTGCATTTTATGGAGGTGCAGCAGGCAGCCGACATAAACGATTGCGATGAGGTAGAACGGGTAAAGCTGCTACTGATGACCCTAGATTCATACCTATGCAAGGCAGTGACCTCCAGGGAAGGGGGAAGACCTGAAACATGGGTAGCGGCACAGACAGCGGTTCTGGAGGCCATGGGGTTGAATCAGGGTAGTCCTTTCACCAGGGTGGGGGAGACGAAGCAGCAGGTAGCTGAGTCCCCGGACATGTTCGCAGACAGGCTGTGGGCAGTGTATGAGGGAGCGTGTGGGATGCCTTTAGATAGGCAGAATTTAGATGGGAGAACAGCTCACTGGCTGAAGACTCTGGTGGCGAATTGCCTCCCGCGAGTTAGGGCAAAGGCCGAGCACTGGTTCGACCCAGCTGACCCAAACCTTAACGAGGCGGAGGTGATCAGGAAGCTCACCCTTGCGTATCGCAATGGGGTGAGAAGTGAGGAGGAGCCCTTTAAGGGCAAGGTGCACGAAATAGTACCGGCACCCCCCAAAAGGAGGCAGTGGAAACAGGAAGGCAGCCAGACCTCTTCCGAGATGAGGCTGGTGTGCTACGGGTGTGGGAAGCCCGGGCACTACAAGAGGGAGTGCAGAAACCTAAGTAGAGCAGTGGGGGGTAGGACCCCGGTAACAGCCGACCCAGCCCCGGAGGTAACAATAGATTTAAGTGATCTATTGACCTATTTGCAGTCAAAGGCGGGAGGGTCTGGACAGGTAGCCATGGCAACTGGCCAGGGTGCGCCCGTATCCGTACCCCCGGCACCTTTATGACTGCCAGCGAAACAGCCCACATTCCTATGCCCGTTAGAGTGTAGCCCATGTGGGAGACCCTGGGTCAAGATGGAGGTCCAGGATGTGGTCGGGAGTTATCTGCTGGACATTGGTGCTTCCAGTAGCATTGTCCACACGGACAACCCCCGTACATCACCTCTATCTAGTAGGGCGCCCTATAGTCCACGAGGCGAGGGAAATCAGAGGGCGGATTGCTTGGCCAGGGAAGGAGCCAGGAGTGGGAAAGCATGGGATCCCCATGAGGAAGGACAGGTAGCTGCAGCCAGGGAGCAGCCTCGAGAAAAGGAGAGTGCGGGAGTGGTTTTGGCTCCGGACCTGACCATGGTCCAGGCACAAAACCCCATTTTAAAGGCTGCCTCAGCAGCCATTTGCAGGCAGGAGATGATAGAGGGACCGTATGGGGGTAAAGATCAAGAACAGACCCGGGTTGATGTGGAAACCGTAGGGGAGCCAGGTGAGTCCACAGGTAGTCAGCCCGAAGTAGCCGGCTGTGTTCCAGGGCGAGGACTGGAAGCAGCGGAGAAGGAGGCTGACTCCAGCCCTCCGCAGGCAGGTACCGTAGACTGCCTAAGAGAGGCAGAACTAGCAGAAGCAGAGGAGATGGAGGTATCACCTCTGGTGTGGGAACCCCCGGTCAGACGTAGGAGTGACAGGGTCCCTAAACCCCCAGTAAGGTGGTCCCCATCCCTAATTAAACCTAGGGCTGGGGCCGGCCACAGGAGGGCCGGGAAGGAGAGTGGCCGAAACAGGGCACTACGGAGTGCGGCTGGAGGGAGCCCAGTCTCCACAGGGAACGTAGGGGTAACTCAAAACCCCGTAGTGCAAAGGGAGGTGAGGGGCAGTCAGGCCCCTCGACAGGAGGAGTTCTGGCCTGCACGGGAGGGCCCACCAGAGGGGTGGCCCCAGCGTGACGGGGACCAGTTATGAGTTGGCCACCCGGAGACGGGTGGCGTTGTATATAGCATTGGTTTGTGTGTAAGTAGATGTAGTGTTTGGTAATTAGATATAAGGTTTTGTATAGCTACAGGGGAGTACAGGGACAGACAGTACGGGATCGAAGGGATGTGCTGTGGAAAAGTGGACCATAACAGACAAAACAAAACCCCAAATGCCATTTTAGGCGGATAGCTTTGTGGAGGCAAGGAGGTGTTTTGCTTTGTTTTCCAGATGGATAACCCCGCCGTATGGATGATGGCAATGATGTGCCTCCGAATGTGCGTGGCGCGTCGCGGGGACACGGAGGAGTCCATCGTATATGGGTGCTCAGGGGATAGAGCACCCCTCGTGTCTACTGGGCAAGGAAACCTGGTAGCGGATAGCCAGGCCGGATACTCCCATGAGGGAAGATGGCCTGGGTGGCTGGGGTCGAACTCGACCAGGTTCTCCAGCCACAGGAGCTTCGCCTACGGGGAAGCATCCATACCCTGTGCCGAGATACAGATGGCTACCGACCGGGTTAGGGTGACTGAGGGCAGGCGGGTGTGTTTAACCTGTAAGGGGGACGTTCCTTTGGGGAGATGGTGGTGGCTCAGGAAGCTGAGCTTGAACATGAGGGATCGATCCTCGGACTGGGAAAGACTGGACAATGATACCTACCGGACCATCACGGGGTCACCGGGAGGGATCACTGTATGTTGGGACAAATGGTGGGCCTATGACCAGGGGCTTTATTTATGTCTATGGGGGTCTGCCAAGGCGTGTCCGGTAGGGGCATCAATCACTTTCGTCAAGTGGTGGCAGAACCCCGGGAACGGGATAGATTGGGACCGCAGTGGGCAGGCATGTGTGGCCCCAAGGGCTGGGATGACAGTAAAAGCCACCGAATTGCTGGTTCAGGTGAAGAAGCCCCTACCCACAGCCCAACCGATCGACCCTCACAACTGTCCATCCACCACCAAAGGGCCGGAGAATGGGTTAGCACTTGTCCCAACAAAAAGGGTGCTGTACCAGGGAGTGCATTACGCTGTGGCCTCAGTAGTATTAAATTTGACTGAAGTGCGGTTACCCGCATGGTGCCCCCGCGAGACGGAATTATTATATCAGGCCCTGCTAAAAGACATGTTCCAGAAATTCCACAACCTGGATTTTGGGGACATAGACATAGAAGAGATGTACCGCGGGGGAGGGGATTTCACTTTGGGGTCCGGTAGGCAAAGACGAGGGGTGGTTAATGACGGGTTTACAGCATTTAACACGGGGACATCTATTATTAATAGCATGGACAACGTAGAACTGGCCTTGCAGATCAATCAGTTGAAGGGCCAGTTAAGAAAGGTTCTGGGGGAGGAAAATGCGGTGGTAGGATCGGGACTGCACGAAGAGGTGGCAATGACTCTACATCTAAAAGAAATCATAGCACAATTGGAGACACATGCAAAAACGATAAACGCTTTGATTAAAGAGGACCGGAATGCGTCCGATCAGGCTGCACAGAATGAGGTGTGTGGGCTGTATGGTGCGTGGTTGTTGGGGGAGGGGAGGAGCAACCTGGAAGACCTGAGGCAAGGTCGGGTCCCCTCCTGGATAAGCAACCAGCACCTAGCAGCGCTACACCCTTATAACAGCACTTTGAGTCCTTGTCAGCTTCGTGTGGCCTCCGAGGCCTACCCGGTACCGGTGGATTGCGGAAAATCCAATCACACCATAATGGGAGTGGTCGTACGAATCCCGGTAATGGGAACCTCGGCACGACCAGCTCCTCTGTACCGAGTGGAGAACGTGGGAGTTGTTCGTGGGGGGGTGCATATTCGCTACGGGAAGGTCCCGCCCTATGTCATAGTGAGGGAGCAAGCTGTGACAGGCATTGACCTTTTGGGTTGTCGGAGCCGGGGAGCACAGGTAATCCTGTGTCCCCAGCACATGGGCGCTGAGGCTAGGCCTCAGTGTGGGTTCAGGACTGTTGGGGCACAGCCTATAAACTGCACCATGGAGGCGATGGCGGCAGACCATGTCCCTCCACAGGTGGCGTATATAGGCAGTGGGACGTACTGTGTCACCACAAGTGCCCAGCGGTATCAGCACGGATCACAGCTGTGGTGCCCGATACCGCACAGCAGCTTCTGCTTTAAACCCAGGGCAGAAGTCCATGTGGCACAGCAGCGAATATTACCCATCCCGGAACCTTCTTCGGTTCACCTCTCGGTACGAGAAAATGTAACTGACTTATTTAATTATGTTGCCCATTTTGGGTATGATATTCCCCCAGTGAACGAAAAATTAAAAGAGTTGCTGGTGGCGGTCGAGTTGTCGCACAAACACTTCTTCTCCCTGGAACAAAAGACTCTGGATATCGCCAGGGAGATCGAAGAGATCAAGTCTCC
Organism: Amblyraja radiata; assembly: GCF_010909765.2. Classification (NCBI taxonomy): domain Eukaryota; kingdom Metazoa; phylum Chordata; class Chondrichthyes; order Rajiformes; family Rajidae; genus Amblyraja; species Amblyraja radiata. The sequence goes on along the minus strand of NC_045982.1, from coordinate 23,616,877 downwards.
AAGTTGGTGGGACCTGGAGTCCTGGATCATAGTACCAGCATGGGTCCGCATCGTGTCCCATGTTCTGATCATCTGCCAGATGATAATTGTGGTGTATTTGCTATGCATTAATTGCAAATTTAAAAGGCGGAGGAGGATGGCCAAATTACAACGGCTGGTAAATCGAGCCGCCCGACGTCACCATAACGACACCCCATCACTGTAAAATGTCTGTACTCTAGTGCAATAGTTTTTGTACATAAGTTGTAATCCCTGCATTTTCAGGGAATGGTCGTGAGGGTACTGTATGGTTTGTGGGATTGATGTAAAGTAAAATGTGTATAGTGTAAGTTAATGTGCTTCGAGGGCCTAGTTTAGCGATTAAGGGGGCTTTCGGGGTACATAATTTCACCTTCTCACCAGGAGTGTTTACAGCTCTTGAGGCTGGAGGATTGCCCACTAACTTTGTCAATCGACACGGTCCGTGCGAGCCTGGACGTGTCGTAGGGGCATGTAAGTTATTTGGGCAAATCCTCCAAAATTATGGAAGAAATTGAATAAGCACATGGATATCTTAAAAGACAAATTTGCTGGCTGCAACGGAAAAAACCCCCCCCAATCCACATCAAGAATCAAACCCGTCTGGCCTGTGGACTTGGACATCACACAACGGTGTGAACAGGAAAGGCTGAGACGGAGATAACGAGATTCTCTTGGATACACAAAGGGAGGAACCAAGCCTCAGCAGACGCTGGTAAACAGGCCAGCACAAGCACAATCACCATCGGGGATGATAACGATCAGGCTGAGGGATCATGACATCAGCAAACCCCTTATCATCGGAAGCCTATTGTTCATGCCAGATCGAAACTGGGCAACATCAAGAGAACCCCTTTTATCCAGAGGACCACCTGGGGGTTTCAAAGGAAGCTCAGGTATAAAAGTCGAAGTCAAGCCAGAACTCTCTCTCTCTTCCTGCTCTTCCTGCTCTGCTGGACAGCTCGTGGGCCTGCATCGACTTCGCTGTGAGTATCCTGGTGACCTGGTGAATTTCCCGAAATAGGAGGTTGAGGGGAGAAAGGTCAAGGGGGAGTATGCTTGCAAGTAACTTGTGTTAAAGTAAGTTTTACGACGTGCCCGATAGTTTTCGTCCATAGTTTTAGTTTAAAGCATAAGTTTAGCCACGCATTGTGTAGTGTTGGTGAGATTCGATTTCTCATTGTTTAATAAAGCCTGTAAATTTTAGACTTGCTTTGAGTCCATCTTGGTTTCTGTTTTCTCTCATCGGCACACTCTGGTCAATTCAACCTTTTATCATATCCCACCATAATTCCGAGGTCTAGAACCTAGGGGAATCCTTTTGTGGAGTAAAGGGAAAAACAAAACCCCTACAGACCGCAGTCAGTCCGTGTTGGCAAGAACACCTCAGGCTCGATCACGCTGAGCACCGGCTCCCCTCAAGGCTGTGTGCTCAGTCCGCTGCTGTTCACACTGCTCACACATGACTGTGCTGCCAGATTCAGGGACAACAAGATTATTAAATTTGCAGATGACACCACAGTGGTGGGACTCATCAGTGGAGAGGATAAAACAATGTACAGGGAGGAAGTGAAACACCTAGTGGACTGGTGCGGCAACAACAACTTGGAACTAAACTTCGACAAAACCAAGATGATTGTCGACTTCAGGAGGTCGCAGCCCAAACACACACCCCTCAACATCAGTGGCACCACGGTGGAGAGAGTGGAGAACATAAAGTTCCTCGGAGTGCAGATCACAGATCACCTCGTCCAGGAACAACACTGAGATTGTCAAACGGGCCCATCAGCAACTGCACTACCTGAGGAAACTCAAACAGGCCTCACTCCCCGCCAACATCCTCAGGACTTTCTACAGGGGCACGGTGGAGTCTGTGCTCACGTTCTGCATCAACATGTGGTACTCCAACTGCAACTGCTCAGACAGGAAGGCTCTGCAGAGGGTAGTGAGGGGAGCAGAGAGGATCACTGGCGTCTCCCTGCCCTCTGTATAAGAACTGTTCCAGAGCCGCTGCCTGAAAAAAGCACTGAGCATAGCAAAGGACACACTGCACCCCCTCCATACACACCTGGATCTCCTGCCATCAGGCAAGAGATACCGCAGCATCAAAGTCCGGACAACCAGACTGCTAAACAGCTTCCTTCCACAGGCTGTAAGGCTGCTAAACAGTCACTCCACCTGATTCTGCTGCTTTTTTTGCACTGATACTTTAATAACAAACTCTGGCACTGGCCACTTGAATCAGCTGCCCTGGACAATTTATGACTGTTTTCACTTGTATTTTAATGTTGTTGTTTTTTACCTGCACTTTTTTTTACTATTCCTACTGTTTTTATCAGGGACTGGATGGATTGTTTTTATTTATGTGAAAGCGGTAGGGATGGAATATGTGACTGGTAGTGGAATCACATTGAAAGTGGCAAAGATGAAGGCAAATGATGTGTAAGAAAATAACCATCAAAAAGACAAGCATTGGGTCCATGCAAGTGTCCACGGTTACATTTTTGACTTGGGGGAACTAGAGGAGTCAAACTAGAAATTGTTAAGGGCGAGGGTAAGTTCCGCCAGATGGAGGAGAGTGTTAGTTGAGGGAACTGATTGAGTTTCTGGTCAAAGAAAAACTGGAGGCCCCTGAGGCCTTCCTGATGGGGAATGATGTAAAGGGGCTGCAACTACTATACCTTCTTCCCAATGGCAGGAGTAAAATGATGTCCTTCGATCCTGAGTATTTGAGTTGCTGTACCAGGCCTTGATGCAACCAGTCAATATGCCAGTACCACCATATACCTATAGAAGTTCAAGAATATTTGTCAACATACTGAATGTCCTCAATATTCTGAGGTAGTAAAGGTGTGATGGGCTTTCTTTATGATTGGATCAATGAGCTGGGTCCAGGACAGATCTTCAGAGATTTTCACACCCAGGAACTTGAAGTTGTTGACTCATTCCACTGATCCATTGAAGAAGATAGGCCATGGATCCTCGCCCTTCCTCTTCTAAAGTTAACAATTAGTTGCTTGGCCTTAATGACATTGAGAGCAAGGGTGTTGAGCTGGCACCATTCAACCAGACAACCAACCTCCCTCCTATAGTCAACCTCATCATTAAGCATAATTCATCGAACAACGGTGGTGTTGTCAGCAAATTTAAAGGTGGAGTTGGAACATGTCCAACTACACAGTCATGGATGTAGGTTGAGTAGAGCGGGGGACAGAGCGTACAACCTTAGGGTGCCCCTGTGCTGACTGTTGTTGCCAATTCATATCGACCAGGATTACAGGTACCGACATTCAATCTGCCGCTTTTCGTAATAGTTCTCCTTCCGTCCCTTGCATTCTACACTGGCTGCAGGCCCTCGCTCTGATTCTCCTGTAGCTCCCGGCCTCGCTCGCCCAGACCTGCAATGGACCCCAACTTTACTTCATTCTACGCCAGATCCACGCCCTTAACAAACACTTCCTCGCCTACCTCGACTCTACTAAGGAACACGTTTGCCTGCCTCCAGACAGGTCCCTCCACCGACACTCCTCGACTCGACTACCCACATGCCCTTGGCTCCACCGTTGGACCTTGCCGCTTGCCCGACCAGCATGGGGCCGAGACCTGTGACGCCATCGCCATGAGAACTAGCACTAACATCCACTGCCTCTCCGACCTTTACCACCTTCCCGGTCGATCCCAGGCCCGGACCACCGAGCCTGCCACCGCCACCAACTCTCACTGCCTCCCTGGGGTCACCACCGCAGCCACCGACTCTCATCACATTCCCAGTGCCACTGCCGCCTTCGCCACCTCCCAAGCCGTCCTCTGACCGGGGCCACCAACGCTTTGTCCGCTGACCCGTATCTTTACTCCTGCCCCCCTGCGGGCCTCCACCAGCGACTCCACCGAACCTCGCTTCACCACCGCCCACCAGTGGATCAGGGTCGTCGCTTCACCTGAGTTCCAAGCACAGCACCAGGACCACAGCCTCCCGCTGGAGACTCTAACACCATGTGGTCTGACTTTCCTGTGTCCTACTGCGCCCCGCCCTTACAGAGAACCTCAGTGGTGATTCCACTGGGTCTTCCCTTTCCCCCACCTTTAACCAGGTGGTCCCAGCTGCTCCCCACCCGTGCACTGGTCCTCATGCCCCCTCCTCTCTGAACACCCACCATCCCCCACCTCGGCCTCGTCCACTCCCCAGTCCTCCTCCGACCCCAACTCCCACTCTTGCCGTGTCTTCACCATCCCCCCTGACCTCCCCCTTTCCGATACAGAACGATCTGTCCTCAACAGATGCCTAACTTTTTTTCCCTTCTGCCCCCACCTGAACTAGTTCCGGGTCCGTCTCGCCTCTAGACCTTTTTATTTCTAACTGCTGCCATGACATCAACCGTCTTAACTTTTCCACTCCCCTTACCTACTCCAACCACTCCCCCTCTGCATGTATAGCCCGCCACTCACTTTGCAGCAATCTTGACATTATCATCAAGGGAGGTGCTGTGGTAGTCTGGCGCGCTGACCTACTTATCCTTGGACCATGATCCCACAGATGAGCACCCGACCATAATCACACAGACCATTTCTGATTTTATCCCTTCTGGCTGTCTGCTCTCCAAAGCCTCCAATCTTATCATTCCCCAGCCCCGCATGGTTTTATCTTCTCCCCAAAATCCATAAACAAAACAGCCCTGACAGACTCGTTGTTACTGGTTGCTCCTGAATTAATTTTAACATACCTTGACTCCATCCTATGCCCCCCTGGTCCAATCCCTCCCTATCTATGTCCAAGACACCTCACACGCCCTTCATCTCTTCAATGATTTCAGTTTTCCACTTCCTCATCTTTACTATGGATGTTCAGTCACTCTACATCTCCATACCCCACCTGGAAGATCTTAAAGCCATCCGTTTCTTCCTCGACTGCAGTACCAGCCGATTTCCCTTTACCAACTCCCCTCCGCCTAGCAGAGCTGGTCCTTACTCTTAACAACTTCTCCACTGACTCCTCCCACTTCTTCCAAACCCAAGGGGTAGCTATGGGCACTCGTATGGGCCCCAGCTATGCCTGCCTCTTTGTAGGATATGTCAAACAATCCATGTTCCAGATGTACACTGTTCCTATCCCCGAACTCTACCTCCACTACATTGACGACTGCATCGGTGTTACGTCCTGCACCCATGCAGAATTCACTGACTTCATTAACTTTACTACTAATTTCCATCCTGCACTCAAATTCACTTGGACCATCTCCGACATCTCCCTACCATTTCTTGATCTATCACGGGAGACAGACTATCGACTGACATCTATTATAAACCCACTGACTCCCACAGCTATCTAGACTACACTTCTTCCCACCTGCTTCCTGTAAAGACTCTACCGCCTACTCCCAATTCCACCGTCCACGCCGCATCTGCGCCAAATATGAGGTGTTCCATGCCAGGATTTTGGAGATGTCCTAATTCTTTTGGGAGCAGGAGTTCCTCTCCCATCATAGATGAAGCCCTCACCAGGGTCTCATCGAAATCTCGCAGCTCCACTCTTGCTCCACTCTTGCTCCCAATCCCCCGTTGCAACTGGGACAGAGTCCCCATTGTCCTTACCTTCCACCCCCATCAGCCGTCGCATAAAGCACATAATCCTCTGACATTTTCGAAACCTCCAACGGGATCCCACCTCGAGCCACATCTTCCCTTGTCCATACCTTTCCACTTTCTGCTGAGGCCGTTCCCTCCACAACTCCCAGGTCAACTTGTACCTTCCCATCCAAACCACCTCTTCTCCAGGCACTTTCCCCTGCAACCACAGGAAATGCAACACCTGTCCCTGTACCTCCGCCCTCGACTCCATCCAAGAAACCCGACAGTCTTTTCAAGTGAGGCAGAGGTTCACTTGGACCTCCTCCAACTTCATCCACTGTATCCGCTGTTCCACGTGAGGACTCCTATATATCGGGGTGAGACCAAGCGCAGGCTCGGCGATCGTTTCACTGAACACCTCCGTTCAGTCCGCCTTAACCTACCTGATCTCCTGGTTGCTAAACACTTTAACTCCCCCTTCCATTCCCACACTGACCTTTCTGTCCATTGTCAGAGTGAGGCCCAGCGCAAATTAGAAGAACAGCATCTCATATTTTGCTTGGGCAGCTTACACCCCAGCGCTATGAATATTGACTTCCCTAACTTAAAGTAACCCTTGCTTTCTCCTGCCCCTTCCCAGTTCTCCAACCAGTCTGATTGTCTCAGACTACATTTTATTGGTTTGCTTTTTGTTACCTTTTCCCAGCTAACAATGATCTATTCTACATTTTCCTTGAACTCATCCCCTTTGTCCTGTTTTCACACCTTCCACTTCTTTATCTACATATCCCCTCAGAAAGTCCAGGATCCAGTGACACAGGGTGGTGTTGAGGCCCAGCAGGGTTAGTTTCTCCACAAGTCTCTGTGGGATGATGGTATTTCAGTTATTTATTTTTAATTATTTTGCAAACAATTCTAAACACCTGTTTTCACTTTTTTATTATGGGGCATTGTGTGTAGATTGATGATTAAAAAAAGAATTTAATCCATTTTAAAATAAGGCTGTAACATAACAAATTGTGGAAAAGGTGTAGGGGTCTTAATACTTTCTGAATGCACTGTATATAGACTTAACAGCAAGTAAATACTCCCAGTCAATCTTTGCCAATTCCTGTCATATTTTAATGAAATTGGCCCTAATTCAATTAAAGTCCTTTATTCCTGGTATTTCCCTATCTCCATAACCACCTTGAAATATATGGAGCTAAGATAACACCCTCAACCAAAATGAAGAGATTCCCCAAAACAAAGCCCAGTAATACTTCTTCCCTCATCGATCTATACATACTGTCAAAAGCTCTAAGAAAGAACTGCAGATGCTGGTTTAAATCAAAGGCTGGAGTAACTCAGCCGGTGAGGCAGCATCTCTGGAGAGAAGGAATGGGCGACGTTTCGGGTCGATATCCTTCTTCAGACTGAAGAAGGGTCCAGACCCGAAATGTCGCCCATTCGTTCTCTCCAGAAATGCTGTCTCACCCGCTGAGTTACTCCGGCATTTTGTGTCTACCTTCTGACAACAGCTCTCATGTACAAATCACAAACATTTAGCCTCCTCTGAGCCAGCACCACTCATAACAACTATGTTGATCAGATGCTTTATTGGTTCCCTTATCTACATTGAATTATATTTACTCAGTCAAATAACAATTGTAACTGAACTTAATCCCTTGCATCTCTCAATCCTGCACTTTTCAAGTTAATAAACATTAATAATGTTCTAAAAGGGTAAATGGAATAAGTCAATTAAAAACAGCAAATGCTGCATTGCCTCAGCAGATCTAGAAGTATCCGTGGAAAGAGAAAGTTAACTTTTCACATCAGAGAACCTTTGGGAAAACTGCCTGAAGTGCAAAGTGAATCAAACATTTTATGTTTTCTTTCAGATTTCTAGCATCTATTTTTATTTAAATAGAAGGGTTGAATGCTTCCATTATTGAATATACTTAACTCCTGAGGTATTCTTGGTTCTTGGTTTCTTGGTCCTCCAAAATATTCCAAATGGAATTTAAACTGGAGGTGGTGGGGGGAGGACTTAAGCCAGAAATGGGTTATTGGGAAGAAAGAGCTACTTTAAATTTAGTTGCATCTGGTTGGGTAACTATAGTAGGGTGGAGATTATTCCATGCTTTAATTGTGCGGGGGAAGAACGAATTGCTGTACACATCTGTCTTTGTAGCTGGGATCACAAATTGGATCGAATGCCCTCGTCTGCTAATTGGTTTGGGTTTGGTGTAGGTCTTGTAATCTATGTCGAGCTATGTCCTTATTCATAAAAGGAGGCTCAAAGCCAGCATTATAGTTTATTTGAGTCTTCTGAAGTAATCCATTATTAGTTTTTATTTCCTCAAGAGAGATATTTAAAACCCTACTAAATATACCATAACAAAAATTTCTATCCTAGATGTCTGGAATTTTTAGCCCCTAATTTTATCAACTGAAGCATGAAATTAGCTCAAAAATATTGAGATGAGGAAGTCAAAAACAAGTGCATTACAAAATTTAATTCAGCTTGAATAGATTTACATAGCTACCTTTACAAATTGGTGGCAAAATAAAAACGAGGGAACTTTAAAATCTCCCACTTCAATTAATTGTTACATTAGAAAATCTAGGATATATAGGAAACCAACAAAGTTTACACGGATGGGAATTTGTGATTTTGTGTATTAACACCTTCAACAGTATGCAAGACAAAAGCAGAAAATGCTGGAAATACCTGCCCACTGAGTATTTCCAACATTAACTGCTTTGATTTCAAATGATCAGTTCTTGCAATTATTTTACCTTTCAAGAGTGGTGTACAGGATTGAGGTTCCGGAACAAAGACTCTGAATACTAACAATAGATTGCAATTGGATACCAACTGTGCCAGCATAATCAAGGACCATATACACCCTGGGCATTCGCTTTTTTTCCTGCCAGACAGGCGATACAGAAGCTTGAAAGTATGTACCACCAGCCATCTTGGGGAACGGCTGCTAACTAGCAGCCGTCCGTTTAATTCATTTTTTTTTCCTGTTTTTAGTTAGTTTTGTTCGTCGTTTTTTCGGAGAAATTGACTTCTTATTGTGTGGGGAAGGAGGTAACCTTACTTCTAGGTCCCTACCTAGTCGGTGAGGCAGCTTTTTCTCTGGGCTGCCCGTCGACCCGTCCTCGTGGCCTACCAGCGGGCTTGGAGCGCCGTTTCCTGGTGGGGACCGCCCAGCACCTCGGCTTCGGTGGCGGCACAGCGCTGGAGCGCCATCGCAGAGCGGAGCGGGCGATGCCTTGCCTGGGTCGCCGCGCTGGATCGACGCGCTGGAGCTCTGGTGAGCTGGACCGCCGAGAGCAACACCTCCGGGCTGCGGGGCTGCAGAGCGGAGCGGGCGGCGCCGACATTAACATCGGGAGCCTGGGAGCTCCAACTCAGTGCGTCCTTGTCGGCTTCGGAAGCCGACAATCCCCTGCTAGGAAGCGGCCGTTCCAGGTGGCCCAGCCGCTGTGAGGACTCTCCCGACACCGGGGCAAGACCACCCGGCTAGAACGGCCAGGAACATCGGGCCTCCGTTGAGGCAACAGCGGTGGTCTTAATAGGCCTGACTTTTGGGAGAACTGGGGTTGGGGACTGGACTTTTGTGCCTTCCCCCACAGTGGTAACCATCTGTGTCCAAGATGGCTGTCGGAAGAGAGAGTGGACGTTAGCGCGCTTTAGCTGCCGCTGCTCTCTCTTCACATTGTGTTTTTTTTTATTTTTTGATTTTGTGTCTTTGGAGCGATTTCTATCTTTAATTTGTGTATTGATGATGTCCTTATTATTTATTTTTTCTCCGACTATATGTTTTTTTTCTCTTCTGTTTAATCTTTGTAAGGTGACCTTGAGATTTGAAAGGCACCCGAAAATAAAATGTATTATTATATTATTATTAGATTCAGGAGCAGCTGCTTCCCCATTGTTATCAAACTAATGATTGGTCCTTTCATAAGCTAAGAGTGCAGTCCCGATCTCCGAACATATCTTATTGTGCTTTTTTTATCTGCACTTTCTCTGTAGCTGTAATGGTATAATGTTGTATTGCACTTTCTGTACTGTAGTTGTAATGCCAAAACTATATTCTGCACTCTGGTATTTTATACTCCTGCTGTACTTGTGTGCAGCTCAAATTGTACTCATTTATAGCAAGACTTGACTGGAGAGCATGTAAAGGTTTTCATTGTATTTTTGTACTCATGACAATAATAATACCAGTAATAGAAATAGGTGCCATACAAAGGCCATGTGAATGAATTGTGCACGTTTTGATGCAAGATGGACATTGTGAAAGGAAGGAGTAAACATACAAATAATTCATTAACTGAAAACTTAACAGAAGCAAACTGTAACTAGAAGCACAATTCAGAGGCTGGATATCCTATGGCATATGTCATACTTCCTGACCACCCATGTGGGATCAAAATAAGATATATAGGCTGGATCTACTCCCTACATTTTCCATGTAATAATAATAATAAATTTTATTTAATGGGCGCCTTTCAGACATCTCAAGGACACCTTACATAGTAATCGGAATAACATATAATCGGAATATAACAAGTGATAAAGACATCACAGAGACACAAATTAAAAACAGAATTCAATCCAAAAACAGAAAATCAAAAACACAGTGTGAAGAGAGAGCAGCGGCAGCCAAAGCGCGCCAGCGACCACTCTCTCTTCACGGCAGCCATCTTGGGCACAGACCTACAGGACTACAATTAGACAAAAAAAAAAATGTGTCCTTCAAAATGCACTGTTGTTATTTGCATAGCCTGCTCCAACTGAAAGTTCCTCCACATAAAACATGGAATGGGCTTCAGGCATAAAGGGCCTGTCCCACTTGGGCGTCATTTGTGCGTCATTTACGCGATATCATTTATGCGTCACGACACACGGCGCACATGTGATGCGCACATGGCGTGCATTACGCGCACATGGTGCGTGGTGACATAGGTTGCGCGCGGTGCTCCAGGAATTTGGGATTCACAAAATTTTCGCACGCCACCTGCGAAATGGGACAGGTCCTTAAGGAAGTGGGACAGGCCCTTAAAGAAGCACTAACCCTTCAAATTTTGCATCATCTTAGCTTGTAAAAATATTAGTGTTTTACCATCATCAGTGGAAGTCACTCTCCAAAGCACTGAGGGGGATACAGTCATTATTAGGACTGCAGCAGTTCAACAAAATAGCTTATTACTAACTTCTTGAGGGAAACTAGGGATAGGCAATGAACATAAGAGCATTTTGAAATTAAAGTTAATGGATCAGCATCTAATACAAGTCATTATGAAAGTGCAATGATTGGACAAAACAGAGCAGCCAAATTTGGGATGCACTAAAGCAGAAATATGGCAAAGGATGAAACATGATAAGAATATTAATGTCTGTAAGTAAAATAGGCATGGATTAGGATTTTAGTAGGCTTCAGGTTATTTTACAGAAATGGTGAGGTTGAAATAGGTTATTACTGGAATGAAAAAACAGAAGATGTTTGGAATCAAACAGCACATCAAATAGTTAATCACCAGAGTGAGGACAAGGATGAGGCTGGAATTAGTCACTGAGATATACAGCATGGAAAGAGACCCTCTAGTTCAATTCATACAAAAGCAGCCAAGATGCTCCATCCAAGCCAGTCCCATTTCCCCACATTTGGCCCAAATGCTTCTAAGCCTATCCTATCCATGTACCTTTTAAATATTGTTATTGTACATGTCTCAATGACTTCATCTGTCAGCTTGTTCCATAGACACACCACTCGCTGTGTAAACAAAAATATCCCTGAAGATCAATTAAATATTTCCCCTCTCACCTTATACCTATGCCCTCTAGTTCTTGATTGCCCTACAAGGGAAAAAAGACTGTGCATTTATCTTATCTCTGCCCCATATGATTTTATACATCTCTATATGATCAACCTCTCAGACTTGTGTAATAAAGTCCTAGCCTGCCCAATCTCAATCTATAGCTCAGGCCCTCATGTCTGGGCAACATTCTCATAATGAATTGTAGCATTTTCCCAATGAAGGACATGGAGATGGCTTTCAGTCAGTGTTTCTGGCTTCATCCTTCCTTCAATAATGGTCTTTTATTCAGTCACAGGGTCATACAGTGTGGAAACAAACCCTTTGGCCTGACTTGCCCATGCCAACCCACTACACTAGTCCCACCTGCCAATGTTTGGCCCATATCTCTCTAAACCTATGCTATACATTAATCATTCCTCAGTCCACTTACCCAACCGATTAAAATCCTGCTGCAATCTTTGACACCCATCTTTGCTATCTACACTGCCACCCACTTTACTGTCATCTGCAAACATACTAATCATGCCATACTAATCAAGTTCTCATCCAAATCATTGATATAGATGACAACCAACAATGATCCCAGTCCTGAGCCGAGGCACTCTAGTCACAGGCCTCCAGTCTGGAAAACAACCACCAACACCCTTCCACCTACTTCCTTCCATGAAGCTAATTTTCTATCCAGTCAGATAGCTCTCCTTGAATCCCTTGTGGTATTTCAATTGTGATATTGATGGCTCTGCTTTAATGTGGTTCCGTAATGCTAGTTGGATACAATGCCACCAATTCCTGATGAATTAGGAAACACACAATTTATTTCATGGGGTAAATTGGTTGTGAAGCAATTTTGATCAAGAACTAGAAAGCCACTTAAAAGTTTCTTTGGAAATTGACAAGCATAAAAAAACCTGTCATAGGAAAAAAACTGTCTGAAAATATTTCCATATAACCTCCCCGAAGTAATCAGACACCATTGTGTTATAAGAACACAGTTCCTCCATTTTCTTTCGAGGTAGCAATTGAAATTGGCAAGCAATCACTTCTATTGCTACTTGGGCAATGATACTCTATCAATGTAATATGCAGACTATAGTATTTTTAGCTTGCAGTAACAAAACTAAATGTATTATTACTAAAAAGATTTTTGTTTAAAAAAAATACTGCTGGAAAAATAACTGTTATTGTGTGTCTGGAACTCTGGCCCCGATTTCTTTTCTACACAATCTTTGGCACAATTGTTTTTATCATGCAATTTCCCATAATGTGATGTTTCTTGGGAACACAAATAATGCTTTGCAGCAGAACTACCTACATTTGTGTAGTCTAGTAACATTCTCTGAATCCTGGAGAGATCCGGGGGGGGGGGTGGATTTTGTGGTCTTTAGCCCATTAGTTTGCTGAGTATTTTCAGTCTGGTAAAAAAGATTGTTTGAACTTCCTCCCTTTCTAAAGCCTCTTGATCTGTTAATTATGAGTATGACTTTAGTGTCATCTACTTAGAAGATCAATCTAAAATAATTAATTAGCGTATCTGTTATTTCCACAGTTTGCATTAGGAATTCCCTTGTCTCATGCTTTAAAGGGACTAACATTTACTCTAGCTACACTCAGTCATGGAACTATATCCACACAGAAACAGGCTTTCTGAACTACCATGTCCATGCCAACTTTTTTGCCCATCCACATTAATCCCCTTTGTCTGCATTTGGTCCATATTCTACTATGGCTTGCCTATTCAAGTGCCTGTCTAAATGCTTCAAATAGTCATTGCGAACTGATTCAGCACATCCTTTGGCAGCACAGTCCAGATATCAACCATTGTGTAAAAATGATTTTTTAGTGAAATAGTGAAAGCCCATCCAACCAGGCAACATCTATGTGAAGCTCCTGTGTATTTTCTCTGGTGCAACCACTACCTTTTTCATCACCCAATCTACCTGTATTGCTAGTTTCAGGGAACTATGAATCTACTGAGTTCACTCTATAATAGCCAATAAGAAATGTTGCCCAATGATCCAACAAACACATCTCTGTCATTGTGAAACAAAAGGCTACAGACATCAGAAACATTAAAAAAAAAGTATTTGTTTCAACAAAACTCAATGTAAACTTAAGGAACAGTACCCCATTATCCATCTCAGCACACCTTGGGACTCAAATGAATTTAACAATTTCAGATAACCAGTTTTTCTGTTTGGAACGGAACTGGCCCATTCAGAAGAAAGATTATCCACCTGTAACTCAGTTTTACTCCAGAGATTTACCAATATGATGAGAATTTCCAGCATTCCCTTTTATTTCAGATTTTCAGCAAATTGTGTTTTGCATTTCAGTTCAAGCATGTTATTTGTTTCTTTCTCTCCAATGCTCTTTTCATATCGTTTATTTTATCCTCCATTATGATTCATTAAGTGTGATCAAAATCAATGGAGTCATCTTGATAATCTTGGTCTCCAGCCTATCACAGACTTTACATTTAGTCTCGCCATTGTGAGATGGCATCATTAATCTCGCCATCTCACTATTTGTGCTAGTCAGCTTTTCTTTTACTTCTCCAGTTATTGACCTGAAACATTAACTGCTCATTTCCACACAGGTGATGCCCCTCTGCTGAGTATCTCCAATGGTTTCTGTTTTTACTCAGTGAATCTCAGTTTTAGTTTAAAAGATTGTCTTGAAATAAATTTGTCATTTATCCAACGCCACTATATTTCAACTTTAGCTTCATACTTGACTGTTTCAAATTAATGTTGGTAGCTTGATTGATCTTAAAATAATACAATTATTTTTGATTATTGTCCACATCAATGATGTTTTCAAATCTCCTTGAATGATGTGAATATAAATTCTAATACTGGTGATTACCTACCTCAGATCAAAGAGTAAGCAGAGTGTGCATTTTCAATGTAATTATCTCTAATTTACTGTGATATTTGTCAAGATCATTTCATCGCAGCTTTAGTTCCTAATTGGAATTCCATGAGAAAAGCAGAAGTCAATTGATCAGGTTGGATTTCAACTCAATTTTGCTAATTAATTTTGACTTTTGCGTTTTGTGTTTCCAAAAAAATGTACAACCATATTAAACAACACAAATTTGTGGAGTAACTCAGCAAATCAGGTAGCATTTCTGGAGAACATGGATAGGTGACTTTTCAGGCCACAATATATTAAGCAAAGGAGGCTTTCAAGGTTGGTAACCGTGAAAAGATCAAGAGGATGCAGCATGACCTGAAAAAGAGCTTGACGCCGGCAAAAGTGGACTATAAAAGGAAGCTGGAGAGGAAACTGCAGCACAACTGCATCAAAGAGGTGTGGAGAGGAATGGTGTGGAGATGGTCTTCATCACTGGCTTCAAGGAGAAGAGAAGCCAGCCGTCAGGAGACGTGGACAAGGCCAATGTTTTATAACAGGTTTGATCTGGTGTCCCGTCCCACCTCTGCAGGTGCAGTCTCTCCCCCACCATAACCTCCACGAGGCAGCCCCCCCCAACACCACAGCTGCAGCACCTCCTATGCCAGCATCTCCTCAACTGTTCTTCACGGCGGACGAGGAGAGAGCTGAGCTGAGGACGCTGCGCCCTGGTAAAGCAGCTTGCCCTGATGGTGTATGTCCCAGGCTACTGAAAGCCTGTGCGGAGCCTCTCCAGACCATTTTCAACCTGAGTCTTCAGTCTGGGAGGGTACCAGGTCTGTGGAAAACATCATGTCTCGTGCCGGTTCCCAAAGCAGGGCGGCCGACCGAGATCAACGACTACAGGCCCTTACATCTCATATCAAGAAGACAATGGAGCGACTACTTCTTCGTCTCCTGAGACCACAAGTCCAGCACGCACTCGACCCGCTACAGTTTGCGTACCAGGACAATATTGGTGTGGATGACGCAGTCCTCTACATGTTGCACCGGACTACTCCTTTTTGGACAAACCAGGTGGCTACATGAGGATTATGTTTTTCAACTTTTCAATTCCGTTCAACACCATCCAACCCTTGATTTTGAAAGACAAGCTTGAGAAGATGGGGGTGGATTGCACCTTTTCCACCTGGATACACAACTACCTGACGGGACGACCACAGTTTGTTAAGCTGGGGGACTGTGTTTCCGGGACAGTGGCGTGCAATGTTGGAGCCCCACAGGGAACAGTTTTGGCCTGTTTCTCTTCACCCTGTGCACTGCAAACTTTAAATATAAGTCTGACACATGCCACATTCATAAATATTCTGACGACACAGCGATTGTGGCATGTGTAAGGAACGGACATGAGGAGGAATACAGGGACTTGACCAGTGCTTTCTGTGTTTGGAGTAAAGAGAACTGTCTCATCCTGAATACAACCAAGACTAAAGAGATGGTTGTTAACCTTGGCAGGTCCAAGCTCCCCCTTCAGCCGGTTAACACTGCAGGGGTGGACATTGAGGTGGTGCAGACATACAAATATCTGGGAGTGCACCTTGTTAACAAACTGGACTGGTCTGTCAACAACGATGCCCTCGACAAAAAAGGACAGAGCAGTCTCTTTTTCCTCAGAAGGCTCAGATCCTTCAATGTGTCCAATGAAATGCTGTACTTGTTTTACCATAATGTATTTGCAAGTGTCATCTTCCTCGCTGTTGTCTGCTGGGGTAACAATATCACTGATAAAAACACCAAGAACAAACTGGACAAACTGGTGAAAAGAGCTAGCTCAGTGTTGGGGGGGAGAGTGGACTCTGTGGTGGATGTGCTTGAGAGGTGTATGAGGAGTAAGATGCAGGTCATCCTCAACAACTCCGGGCACCCCGTCCATGAAACTCTGGAGGGTCAGAGGAGCACACGGAACAACAACCGGCTCCTCTGCCTGCGCCGTAAAACAGAGCGGTTCAGGAGATCCTTCACGCCTCCAGCCATTAGATTTTATAATACTGACCGTTAAGCTGTATGGGGATGCTTTGCACTTTTAATAATTATTTATTGGGTTATTTTAAAGTATTTATAGCTATGTATTGTCCGTATTATATGTATTGTCTGCTTTACGTCTGACTGTGTTGGCTACTGGACATCTGGATTTCTCCGAGGGGATTAATAAAGTATCTATCTATCTATCTATCTATCTATCTGTCTGTCTGTCTGTCTGTCTGTCTGTCTGTCTGTCTGTCTGTCTGTCTGTCTGTCTGTCTGTCTGTCTGTCTATCTATCTATCTATCTATCTATCTATCTATCTATCTATCTCGTAAGCACATGGAAATTAGAACTGATCAGCACAGAACATGGGAAGCACACAATCCAATGACTACAATGAAATTCAATGACTACCTGGCATTAATCATCCAATTTCTGCACAATGTTTGGAAATAAGGCATTTCCCAAAATTATTAGAAACATGATACTGCAGATGCTAGTTTACAAAATATCCTAGATCTCCCCCTCATCTCAATCCAGGGACATCAGCAGTCCTTTGTGGGACAGAGGTTCACATGCACCTCATCTAAACTTATCTACTGCATCTGGAGTTCACAATGTGGCCTCAGGTACATCGAGGAGACCAACTGTAGACGCGACCACTATTTCGCCTGGTCCGCCAAGGTCAGCTGGTTATCCCGATTGCTATCCATTTTAATTCCTCTTCGCTTTCCCATACTGACCTTTCTGTCCTGGGCCTTCTCCATTGCCGGAGTGAGACCACACACAAACTGAAGGAACAACATCTCATATCTCACTTACAACCCATTTGCTTGAACATTTTATTCTCCCGTTTTACTACGTAGCCCTCCCTATCTCCCTTCCCCTGTGCTCTACTAGGACTCACACCTATTTCTCACCTCTCCGTCTCACCTATATCCCTTCCTCTAGCTTCACATTTCACATCTTTTCAAACCTTCTGTCTTTTTGTCTCGCCTTTGTCCAAATAACTGTCATCAAATATCAAATAACCTTCCAAACCTGTGTCAGCCAATTACCTGCCAAATTTTGTCCTGCCTTCCTGACTTCCAACTTTCTAACCCCCCCCCCCCTTGCATTCAGTCGGAAGGATCTCAGCCCAAAGTCACTTATCCATGTTCTCCTTAGATGCTGCCTGACTTGCTAAGCTACTCTAGCACTGTCTTATGCTGAAATTATTACTGGGTGTAACAAGGGGCAAAAGGGGCATACTCCATTCCTAGTTACATTCAGCAATAATTTCAGAAAATGCCATATTTAAAGATATTGTGCAGAAATTAAAGCCAAGTTAGGAGGTAACAGAGTCGTGCCAGATCTTGGTTGTAAAGTCAGAAGAAAGTCAATGATCTAATCAAGCCAGATATAGAGAGCATATTTGCTGATTGAACTACACATTGTGCTTTAAGTACCCAGGAAACCTTCCCATTTCCTATGCCTTGCTGTGATACTTCAAATTATCTCACCAAGCACATGTAAATTTAAACAGCACCTGGCCCTTACTTTCTATGCTCTTCATCACTTTCTCATAAGCTATTGTAACTCATGCAAAAGGAATGCAATTCAGTGATGAATCTATTGTTCAGAACCTATATAGAGAGATGCAAGTTCCCTATGTTCTTCTCAGCTCAGTAGAACTAAAATCCAGAACCGAAGGAATGCATACTTCATTAATTAGCCACGCTTTGTGCATGGGATGTCTATGATTCTACATAATAATGGAGAGTGTGGAAATGTTCAATTCTAGCAAGAGGACTGATGTCAGATGAAATAAAAGTAAAAGTCCCTCGAAAGAACGTCCACATCTGTAAGCTTCATGCATGGCTTTCAAATAAGTTTATCTGTGTCATGAACATGTCTTCATAACATGGATCTGCCAGCATACTAATGGCATATCCTTAGCCTCATGTGTTGTCAATTTGGTCTGCAAAGGAGCAAGAGTAATATGAAACTGATCCAGAATGCACACAATGGCAAAACAGAACATGAAGGTGATTAATGCATTTATATTTCTCACATATGGCTCCCCAGTCTCTCAGGCGACATCTTACCTCTGTGGTATCCCCTAAACACATGGATGTACTGAGAACCTGTTGAATAAGGTAGTCATATAACGTCGTATTGCAAGAATCTACAGATGCTGGATTCTTGAGCAATTAATTGCTGGAGGAAATCAGTGGGCCAGGCAGCATCTTTGGAGAGAATGGCCGACAGGTGATATTTGTCAAACTGTTTCTCCTTTCCCACACCCATTGCGCACCTATTTCTCCCACAATCTCCCATCACCAGTCGCCTTGGTCCTTCCCTTTTTTTCATCACCGCCTGTTCCTTTCCACCGAGTTCCACCACTGACACCCTTTTGGCACCTTTTCCCTGCTAGCCTTGATCACTTATTCAACCCATCTGCCAGTGAACTGATGGGATATGAGCATAAAATAATAATAGTCTTCAGTGATTGGGCCAGAACCATATGGCACATTGAACAATCATCACACTACAGAAACTGAAAGATGTCTTGTTTAAAGGCAACATGCAGTAAATGGAAAATTACTTTAATCTAAAGTTGTTGGAAATGGTTGAAAATGATAAGTTTTAGACAAGAAGCCAGAGCAAGGTGACACAGAATTAGGAAGTTTATTGTTTTGTTAAATAACAGATTTGCTTCGCAATGTTGCTACTTTTCTGGGCCATGTCTCACATAAAAGACTTTTACATGGACTGTACACTAAAAAAAAAAAAAAATCAGCCAAACTGTTGAGAATGCGAAAACTAGCATCCAAACATACATGTTAACTTGCTGTGTCAAAAAAATGGCATCTAAGCATTTTAGAGAATTTTACCCATCATAAGTAACTAAGTGGTGGTGCGATTATATTCCAGTCAAAAAGCTAAAGTGTAATGGGCCTGTCCCACTGAGGAAACTTTTTAGGCGACTGCAGGAGACTATGCAGTCGCCACATGTTCGCGGATGGTTGCGGGGAGTCGCCTTCATGGTCATGAGGTGTTCCCACATTCTGGGAACTAGTCGTGGCCTCATTATGGTCGCCGCAAATCTTTCAACATGTTAAAAAATTAGCGCCGACTAGAATGAGGCCGCTATGGAGAGTAGCAAGAATTGTTGTGTGGTAGGTGGGTCGCCAGGAGGTCCTAGTGGGTTGCCAGGAGGTAGAAGGTTCTCGTAGGTTGTAGCCGGTGCGTGTGTGCGCGTTCGTGTGTGTGTGTTCCACTCTGACAGTCGCAGTTTCAGTTGCCGTTATTTCAGGTGACTGCCAGTAACTTGACAGTCACCGGCAGTAGCCTGAAAAATCACCTAAGTGGGACAGGCCCATTATGGTGACACCAGGTCAGTTAGTAGTTTCCATTGCAATGTCCATTCTTGTCCATGAACACAGTTGAAACAGATTTATTTAGGACTACTCACATTCTCTGGCTCCATGCATAGATTGCCACCTTGAGTTCAAATGGGTACCTGGTTATACTCTCACCCTTAATATAAATTGCTTTGGGGGTTTTCCTTAAACTTACTTATATTGCATCCCCTTTTCAATCACTGAATTACATTTTTAGTACCTCACTATTTTACTGCTGTAGAGCTTCTTCACCTGTTTTCAATTCTCCCAACATGTCATAAATTTCCTTTTTTTTCCTCCCAACCCTTTGGCATCCAGGGTTCCTTTGAGCTATCCAAGGATAAGATGAGGGACAATGTGAAAGTAGAGGTACCATAAGGAACAGACAAATAAAGAAGTAAAACTAAGTCAGTCCAGTCAGCTGGGGAAATCAGATATATAGTGGACAAAGGAAAACTACATTTTCATGCATCTGGAAGGAATGTAAGGCTGGAGTATATCTATTTTAATGCAAAGTATTTTACAAATAGGGCTAATGAACCAAAGGCAAGGATTAACATATGGAAATTGTGATATTGCTGTAATCGGGGAGATGTGGATCACCGATGAACAGAACAGGCAAGTCACTGCTTCAGGACAAGGAACTGTTTGATGCATTATGCAACAAACAGTTTATTACTATGAATATGAGGGAGCACATCCTTGAAGATTCCACACAAGGCTGTATGATTGAACCTTAGTAATGAAAAGGGAATAACTTTTCTGATTTACACTATAGCAGGAGCAGAACAGTCAGCAGGAGATAGTAGAGCAAATCACAGAGAAGTGCAAAAGTAATTGGTAAATAATTGGTGATTTGAATACTAAATGGAATCTATTTATTGTGAAAATGCACGGAGGGTGTGAAATTTATTATGCATTAGACGACCCGTGGACCAGTTGGGTCCCCGTTGTGACGCCAGAGATCCTCGAGATGTTCAGTTATTTCAAATTCCGTCTCTTCATTCCTTCTGTGCCAGCCACCGCCGGGCCCGGTAACCCTCCGCCAACTGCGCAGGCGCGGATGATGGACCCGGCCAGTGGGAGCGCACTGCGCAGGCGCGACTGCCATATTGAAACTTGTTCCATTCACAGAATAAAGTTCATTAAAGTTTATAAAGTGATTTACTTTTTAAAATATAACGAAACTAGATACTGCACACCACAGGTGAATGGTAAGGCACCCCTAAAATTGTTGCGCGATCATGTACCATTTTGGCTATATTTCGGGAACATACATGCATACATACATACAAGATGAGACTTTTAGTTATGCACTGGACGACCAGTGAACCCGTTGGGTCCACGTTGTGACGCCAGAGATTCTCGAGACAGTCCGCTATTTCAAATTCCGACTCTTCATTCCTCCTGGGCACGCCGCCGGGCCCGGCAACCCTCCCCCAACTGTGCAGGCACAGCTGACGGCCCGGCAAGAGGAAGAGCACGGCGCAGGCGCGACTGCCACATTGAAACTTGTCCCGTTCACAGTATAAAGTTCATTAAAGTTTATACAGTGAATTACTTTTTAAAATATAACAAAACTTGATACTGCACACAGCAGACGAATGGTGAGTAAGGCGCCCCAAAAATTGTTGCGCTATCGTGCACCGTTTAGGCTGTATTTTCAGGAACATACATACAAAATGAAACTTTTAGTTATCTATTATATATTAAAACTCTGTGGCTGTGTGTGGCTGTGTGTGTGTGTGTGTGTGTGTGTGTGTGTGTGTGTGTGTGTGTGTGTGTGTGTGTGTGTGTGTGTGTGTGTGTGTGTGTGTGTGTGTGTGTGTGTGTGTGTGTGTGTGTGTGTTTCTGGCTGGGTGTATTTAAGGGTGCCAGATTCGGCCTTTGATTCACTGTTACGCCAGCACTCCGTCATTAAACACCGTCATTTTTTCCATGTCGCTAGCTCATTCACTTTTACATCCGATTTTGCGATCCTCAAAACATGTTTTCTTTTTATGTACCCATTTTAAAATATAATCCTACCCCCCCACCCCCACTCACACATTTTGTCGCCTCCTGCTGGCCAGCGACCATAACGGCTGCTGACTCCCGCCTCTGCCTCCACAGACGCCGCCATTTTTCACAGCCGCTGGTGCCGTGACCGGGGACAACACCCGCCAGCAGTCTCTCTGTCTCTGCCCTCTCTGTCTCTGCCCTCTCTGTCTCTCTCTTGCTGGCCAGCGACCATAACGGCTGCTGCTTGGGGTCCACGCCCATCCACATCCTCGCTCGGCTCCGGAGTATCCTGCTGGCCAGCGACCATAACGGCACCCTATTGACAAATCCTGCACTTGCTCAGTTAAACTCCTAATGTTTAGATTCAGCATTACCCCTTCTCAACTAGGGCTATCTATGTGTGGGCTTTAAAAGCTCTGCTGGATATCTATATACATACTAGACCAAGTGCAGACCCGTTGGGTCTGTTCCCCCAACTTGCAGTTGAGGGGGGGGGGGGGGCATTGGGCATCACACACACATTAACCACCTCCACACACACACTAACTACCCCCCCACACACACGCTAACTACCCCCCTTGTTAATATATTAATATTATTAATTAGCTCCTTTTACCCCATAATCGCACTATATACCATATACCAACGCATAGCCACCAACTCGCAGGCGCGTCTAGAGAGGGGGGGGGGGGGGTAGAGAGTGAAGGCAGAGAGAGAAGGGAGAGGGGGAGAGGGAGGGGGGGAGCGGCTCGACTCATGCACGCCCACTCCAACCCCCCCCTACACCTCTCTCCCCCATCCTCTCCTTCCTCTCTCCCCCATCCTCTCCTTCCTCTCCCTCTCTTCACCCCCACTCGCCCTCTCCCCGCAGACAGAGCAGAACGCCGGCTGTTGTCAGAACCGCTACAATAGGCGCTGCTGGACTACAGCCCGTCTGCCCGTACACTCCAACCCCCCCCCATTCTCAAAATGCTCTGCAGATCGGGAGGTCACCGGAGGTCACAGCCGGTCACCGGCTTGAACATGGCGGCAGCGTGGGGCATTACTCCCTCTGGGAAACCTGAAATTCCTCCGTTGCTCGCAGGGACACGAGGCTCTCCACGTCAGCCGAGTTCGGACCCGTCCGACCCACCTGCTCACAGAGTTCACGTCCGCCCTCTCCCTCTCTCTCCCCCATCCTTACCCCATCCTCCTTCTCTCTCCCCCCTCCCTCCCGCTGCAAACCCAACATGCTGCCAGTCACGCCTCTCGCAAGTCCTTTGATAAGAACCTTGCGACCCCCCCTCTCCCTCTCTCCCCTCCTCTCTCTCTCTCACTCCCCCCTCCTCCTCTCTCTCTCCCCCACCTCTCTCCCCCACCTCTCTCTCTCCCCACCTCTCCCTCTCTCCCCCCCCGTTCCTCCCCTCCCTGTCCCCATCTCCATCCCCCTCCCTGTCCCCCTCTCCCTGTCCCCCCCTCCCTCTCTCCCCTCCCTCTCTCCCCTCCACCCTCCCTCTCCCTCCCCTCCACCCTCTCTCCCTCCCTCTCTCACCCCTCCCTTCTCTCTCTGCCCTCACTCTCTGCCCCCCCCTCCCTCTCTAGACGCGCCTGTGAGTTGGGGGCTATGCGTCAGTATATAGGGCGATTATGGGGTAAAAGCTAATTAATAATATTAATATATTAACAAGGGGGGTAGTTAGCGTGTGTGCGGGGGGTAGTTAGTGTGTGTGTGGGGGTGGTTAATATGTGTGACGCCCAATGCCCCCCCCACCCCCTCAACTGCACGTTGGGGGAACAGACCCGACGGGTCTGCACTTGGTCTAGTATGTATATAGATATCCAGCAGAGCTTTTAAAGCCCACACATAGATAGCCCTAGTTGAGAAGGGGTAATGCTGAATCTAAACATTAGGAGTTTAGCTGAGCAAGTGCAGGATTTGTCAATAGGGTGGCACCGGTAGTTTTGGTGTCAGAGACCCGGGTTCGCTCCCGACTACAGGTGCTGTCTGTATGGAGATGGTACGTTCTCTCTATGACCTCATGGGATTCCTCCGGCTGCTCCGGTTTCCTCCCACATTCCAAACAAGTGCAGGTTTGTAGTTTAACTGGCCTCTGTAAATTGTCCCTTGTGTTTAGGATAAAAGTAGTATCTCAAAATTAAACTAAACCAAAAAATAAGAAGAACATTTTGGAGAAAGTGTCCATAGGTTTTAAGGGGTTTAAAAAGGGCAATGATAGATGAACAATTAATTGGGAGGATGCTGCTAAAACAATGGAAGCCTGCAGGTTGAGTTGAGTGTAACGTTTTTAAAATTTTCACATCACATCATCATTTCAATTTCACCATATTCGTGAGTTGAATATTCGCACATACAGCTGCATGAATTTAGATCCAAAAGACCTTGGCCAGGTGTAATAAAAATGCCCAAAGGCTAATATGAACTGGCAGGAAATATTTAGTGCACAAAAAAAAATCAAAACAGCTTGTTTTTTCTTTCTTAAATAATTGTCATAGGCTGAACATTATCCAAATATCACTTCCTGATTCTTTTTTAAGATCTTGATAGTACAGGTATCACCAATTCTTCAATGTTGATTCTCACTAATTTAATGTACATTAGTGTTGCAGCATGATACAGAAAGGTGTAAATTGCAAAAGCAATGGAGAATTTAGAGAATTAATTACAGAAATAGAATCAAAAGGCTGCAATACACGATGTAGAGGATTTTACTTAAAATGAGCAGATTTGCATCTACAGTGACAGCTGTTTCTCGGTGGGCAAGCACAAATAAGATCCGGAGCACCGCTATAGTGCCTCAAGCCTATTTACCCGTAAATGATTCAAAAGAATGCAGATGACACCGCTGTAGTGGGCCCGATCTCAAAAATAATGACGAGCCGGAGTACAGGAAGCTTAAGGGCCTGTCCCACTTGGCGATTTTTTTGGCGACTGCCGGCACCATATCAGTGTCGCCAAAAGATTTTGTACATTTCAAAATCCAGCGGCGACTAAAAAATGTGTCGACACTTGAAAAAACACCACGTGTCAATACGTTATCACGCTGCGTCATGCCGCAAATTTTTTGGTGACCTGATACGTTAGTCAATGATGCCGGCAGTTGCCGAAAAAAATCGCCAAGTGGGACAGGCCCTTTAGTAACCATCGTGTCAAGATAACTTTTCCCTTAATCTCAGTGATGCATAGGAGCTAGTCATTGACTTCAGAAAACAAGGTGGTATATATGCCCCATTCAGCATCAGTGTTCTTCAAGTTCCGAGGTATATGTATCATCAACAATTTGTCCTGGACCAACTGTATTGAAGCTATGGCCAAGTACGCACACCAATGCCTCTACTTCCTCAGTAGACCGTTTCTGGACGTATCTGACAATAAAACACTCTTGACTCGAAGTTCAGCATGCCTCCAATGACTCTCAGCAGCATCTACAGATGTACCATCGGGAGCATCCTTTCGGGATTTACAACAATAGACAATAGGTGCAGGAGCATGGCTGATCATCCCCAGTCAGTACCCCGTTCCTGCCTTCTCCCCATATCCCCTGACTCAGCTATCTTTAAGAGCCCTATCGAGCTCTCTCTTGAAATTTCCATAGAACCGGCCTCCACCGTCCTCTGAGGAAGAGAATTCCACAGACATACAACTCTCTGTGTGAAAAAGTGTTTCCTCATTTCCGTTCTAAATGGCTTACCCCTTATTCTTAAACTGTGGCCCCTGGTTCTGGACTCCCCCAACATCGGGAACA
Organism: Amblyraja radiata; assembly: GCF_010909765.2. NCBI lineage: Eukaryota > Metazoa > Chordata > Chondrichthyes > Rajiformes > Rajidae > Amblyraja > Amblyraja radiata. The sequence continues at coordinate 23,591,466 of NC_045982.1, read as the reverse complement.
ACACCTTTGTTCGATAACAGCTCTGCCCAAGACAACAAGAAATTGCAGTGTTTTAGATGTAACCAAGTTAATCACAAAAACTAGGCTCCTGCACATCTATACCACTCAGCCTAGGAAAAGCAAATAACATAATCAAAGACCATTTTCATCCTGGTCATTCCTCTACTCTCCTCTCCCAGAAGATACAAAGCTTAAAAGCACATACTACCAGATTCAAGAACAATTTCTTCCCTACAGTTATCAGACTACTGTACAATCCTCCCATAAGCTAAGGTGCAGTCCTGATTTCCCAAACTACATCATTGCCAGACCTTGCACTTTTTAAAATTTGCACTTTCTCTGTAACTGCAATGCTATAATGCTATAGCATGGTATTTTTATCTTACTTTTCATTACCTGTACTTGTGTATGACATAATTGTACCCATGCATGGTCTGATTTGACTGGAAACACTGAAGTTTTTCATTGTATCTTGGTGCACATGACAATAATAAACCAATACAGACCGTTTAGACTCAATGAGCTGTAATTTAGTACTCATTTAGTAATCACAAATATTTTGAATTTCATACTCTTCTCTGTACCATGGCATAAACTCCATAAAATGACATGCACAATAATATGGTTTTGTTTTCATTCTTAACTCTTACAGGCTGCTCATCTTTTCTTTGAATTATTGTACCATAATTTAAATTATGCAAAAGATCACAAATTATAGGAAATGAATGAGTTTGTACTATAATTGTTTAAATTTTAATGATGCCCATACACTGTGCTCACGTCTTGTTTATTGTCTAAAGAATTAAAATAGAGACAATAATATACATGAACATTTTTTACAGAAGTTCTTTCATTTCATAGAATTTATTTCACAGAAAATTGCACAAAATAAACATATACTTACCAACTTTTGCTGCACCACTCTTAACATTCAACTCATTCACATTCCTGGAAAGTAATTTTGATGATACAAACTCATTCTTGAGGAAAGGTAGTACCGTGGTTGAATCTGACTCATTTTCATGCATGTCGGGGCATCCACAACCTGAGTAATTAATTCCACATGGCTCGTGACGATTCCTGTTGCTCAAGCAGTTCTCAAGCCAATGACATAATACTCCACAGCCAAACTGGCTGGAATTCTCATTATTCAGTAAAATAACCTCCAATAATTGAAATTCCATTACATTTTTTCCTATGTGTTCATTCAAAACTGATTCCGAAGTCAGACAAAATTGTACAAAATCCTTATCAAACTGTAAAAATGTAAATAAATTCCTTGTTTCACATAAGTTAATAGCATCATAATCGATATAATCCAATGTGCTGCAAGTCTGATTCGGAATGTAGTGATCCAACTGCAGTACCATCAGAGAGAGATGGGAGCAAATCTGTTTCTCTTTGTGAAATTTTAAGTAAATTGAATATTTTGTTGGATCTGGGTTTTCAACAGTCCAGGAACAACCAGAAAAAGCTTTTGGAAATGCATCTTGAAGAGAGAATGATCTGTACAGTATTCCAGATATCAATGTGGAACATACGTTTTCACTGACATCAAACCCCAATGTGAGTAGAACAAGGGACAACAACACAGATAATATCAGGCGATGAGCAGTGTTCATCCTATGTCATGTGTCCTGAAATGAGAGGGAATGAATATTAAAATTTATACAATATGTTTACTAATACTTTCATTGCATTGTACATCCTATTAATAATACTTATCCATCATATAAGAAAATAGTATACCTGTTATCAATCTTGTTTTTAAAAGACTAGCAATTCTGACAAACCCTAAGCATCTCACTAATATTATTCCTTATCATATATAATTTTATCCTGTAACAGTGATAATGTTTTTTTCAATCTAAAAGTAGAGAGTACAGTAAACCGGCGCAATAATGCACTTCTTTAAAAAAGATTTTGGTTATAGTGGACCGATTCTTGGTTTGGTTTAGTTTTAGAGATGAAGGTACTCTACATAGATGTTGCTCCATTTCTTCTACTTTCCTTACTATTGTACTAGTAAAAGCGTTTTGAATACATTGGCGAATTATACAATTGAATTTCATTTTTGAATCATTTTAGTTTAGTTCAGTTTAGAGATGCCGCATGGAAACAGAGTGCACGCTGACAAGCGATCACCTGTACTACTAGTTCTATCCGACACACTAGTGACAATCCACAGTGTGTAGATAGAACTACCGCAGTGATTCTATCTTTGCTCTCACATAGCACGTGTCGTGGTTCTATCTTTCATTGCAAAGACAAAGACATTGTGACAACGTGGGTTCCCCCGTAAAGATGTGCAGGTCTGCAGCCCATCTGGCTTCCACAAACGCCGGCAGAGCCATTCCTCAACTCTACCCCCACAACTCCACCCGGGTGCCCCAGCACAGCAGTTCCACCCCACAAACGAGGGACAATTCACAGTATGTGCAGTAGAACCAGCGCACAGGAGCACCCTGAAGAAACCCACAGCAACAGGGAGCACCGAGGCCAGGATTGGACCCGCGCCCCTGGAGCCACGAAGCAGCAGCTCCGTCAGCGACCCGCAGAACCCACACAACCCATAGACACCCACAAAATCACAAACCTGCACGTCTCCACACTGCGGGCATAAACCCGAGCACCCGGAGGAAACCCACGCTGCCACAGGGAGCACCCGAGGCCAGGATCAAACTCAGGTCTCTGGCGCTGTAAGGTAGCAACTCTGCTGTGGTGACACTGAGCTGTTGTAAAATATTGTGTATTTTATGTCCTTAACTGTTTATTGTGTAGTGTATTTTTATTGGCTGCGTTTTTTTTAGTACTGTACATATTTACCCCCTTGTTTAAGAAAGAACTGCAGATGCTGGAATAATCGAAGGTAGATAAAAAGCTGGAGAAATTATCCCTTATTCAGTTGTAGCAGACAATCTGTAATAACAGACATTATCTTCCTCCCCCCCCCCCCCCCCCATGATCCGTTATAGTGAGGCTTTATCGTAATGCAAATACATCCTTATATAGTCATTTTCTCAATGAGCTCCAATTTAAAAGTTATTTTAAAGACACTTTAATATCTCCGGACTGTAAGCGTGGCATTTGGAAGGATTAGAAGCAATGGACCAAAGAGGCTCCATCATCTGAACGTATCAATTTCCATAGAGGTATCTGTCAAGCAGAGTTAGAAACAAATGTTGAATTTAAACTTCGTCTCTAATGGCTGAGTTGCATTCTCATCATTACACTCATAATACGTATTGCATAATTGTCATATATTTAAGTATATTCAAAATTACTCTCTTCGTCATTTTGAATATACTTAAATAGTTGACAATTTTGTAAATGACACCTGGAAATTGAAAATACAAATTTCAAGGGCCGCATATGATACTGTCGGAATCTCTGCTGGAAGAATGGCTATACTTAACAGTGCAAGATGGTAGTGTGTGGCATCAGAAAATGATTAAGAGTGTAATATCCCAACACTCATTGAATGACCCAAGGGTTCTGTACATAGATAATCTGTCACAACAGCCAAGATTATCAACATCCTTTTTTTCTTAGATCTCTATGGTTTATAATTATCTGCATGTCATTAACATTTACATTACAGGAATCAACAAGGTTTCATGTCTAGAAAGTAGATACCTCCAATAGTCAAGAGCTATTGCAGTGAAAACCATCAGTAAGACTATTTCACCTGACTAAATAAACAGAAGCTTCAGTTGTAAGGATGCAGAAAAGATGCATTGGGTTTTACTTGGGCTTGCAAACTTAAGTTGTCAGGAGAGGTGGATGGGCTGGGACTTTTTTCTTTGGAGTGCAGGAGGCAGAGGAGTGACCTTTTGGAAGAGCACAAATAATGAGCTTGGATATAGTGAGTGCTAATTTTCTCCCCAATTTTAAGCCTCATTACTGACACAAGAAGGGGAGGAGTTATTAAGTTATTAAAATTAGTGTTAATCAAAGAGGAAGCTACAATTTTACTATTTTTTACGTTAGAAGCAACTCTTCCCAGTACATGCATCAATAACAGTTTTATTTCTTAATGCTAATGTTGTTTGATCTTTTGGATATTTCTATTATTCTTGATTGCTTAAATTTCCAGTCATTGCTCAGTTCTGCACCACACAGGTCCAGCATGTTCCTCTGGACTCTCTTCAAATCAAGTACATCCTTCCTCAGATATAGAGCGCAAAACTGCTCACAATATTGCAAATGTGGTCACAGCAGCATTAGATAAATCCTGTTAAAGATTTATGATGAAATGAATAACCAGTAATAGGCCAAACATTAAAATTTCCGTTGTATTTAACTCATAGGTAGACACAAAATGCTGGAGTAACTCAGCAGAACTGGCAGAATCTCTGGAGAGAAGGAATGGGTGATGTTTCGGGTCGAGACCCTTCTTCTGACTGATTTAACTCGTAATCAATCTCCTGGCTGATTCACAATTATTAAAAATGCGATTTTGATGGCAGGGCTAAGTAGAAATCAAAGAGGCAAAAAAATTGTTATGGCACTGAAGGAGGCTATTTGGTTCATTGAACTTATTCCAGCTTCAAACAAAGATTATTCTTCTGCTCTTGCCCCACAGCATATTTTACAAGTGCATTTCCCATTCCCTGGAAACCTTGACTGATTCCAAAGGCATTGATCATTAACACGTATGTAATAAAAATACATTTTGCAAAATTATAAATCTGCACATGCAGGTCCTTGAACTATATACAAATGCGATCAATGTTCCTTCATTTATAAGGCCAGTCATGATGCTGTTTACCTATTTATATCACTACTCAACTTCGTCTGCCTAAGGAGATCAACCTCAGTTTCTCCAATCTATAGTAGAAATCCCTCACTCTGGAAACCCTCTTGCAAATATCTTTCAGACTGCAATCAGATGTAATCATCTATTGTCATACTCCATCTATTATAAAACAATGTTTTATACAGGTTCCACATAATTTACCTGCCTTCATATCATCAGTTTTTATTTATGAATCGCAATCGTACATACCTTAACTTCCCCAATTGCAATACCTATTCACCCTCCCCCTCCTGTCGTGGAGTAAGTGTTGTATGATGGCAACATTGTTGCAAATGTCGGGTGGAGGACTGTGATATCTAGAGCCAGGATTTTGACATAAGTGCCTTTTCATGCCCTTTTCGATGATTTCACCAAGATAAAACATTTTTCACGATAGAGTGCCTAAATCAGCCTTTTTTTGCCATTTTGCTAAAAGATCGTGCTATCTATATCTATCTATATTACTAAAAGTCTGATCTTGACCACTTCCTGGTGTTCTGTATATTGATTTTAGAAAAAAACGCTGCCTCTTACGGCTGTGATTTTTGGCCATCTTACTCAGAGTCCCCCTCCGCTGCGCAGGACAAGATGATTTTTCCCATCCATGACAAATAAAAGAATTATTAGTGTTTAAAAAATGTTGAGATTCTCTTTCCTGAAGGCCACGCCCCTTCTGGAGGGACTATAAAACCCGGAAGTGTTGAGTGCCTCAGTCAGTCTCTGCAAGATGGGGGAGCGAGAGGGTCACGCATCTCAGTCTGAGCTGTGAATAACACTGAACACATGTCTACTAAACTGTGAGTGGTTTTACTGACCTGTCAGTGCCCTTAATGTGGTTTGAAAATATAGTTTGGAAATGCTAAAGCTGTGTTGCCTTTGGTTTGGAAATGCTAAAGCTCTGTGGCCTTTGGTTTGGAAATGCTAAAGCTGTGTTGCCTTTGGTTTGGAAATGCTAAAGCTGTGTTGTCTTTGGTTTGGAAATGCTAAAGCTGTGTTGCCTTTGGCTTGGAAATGCTAAAGCTGTGTTGCCTTTGATTTGGAAATGCTAAAGCTGTGTTGCCTGTGGTTTGGAAATGCTAAAGCTGTGTTGCCTAATTAAACTTGCCTTGCCAAATTAAAGTTGCCTTGCCTTCTATATAATTAAAAGTCTAATGTTGACCACTTCCTGTTTGCGCTTTATAATCATTTTAGAAAAGACGCTACTGCGTGCGGCTGTGATTTTTGGCCATCTTACTCAGAGTCCCCCTCCGCTCATCAGGTACCGAGGATTTTTCCCATCGATGAAAAATAAAAGAGTTATTAGTGTTTAAACAATGTTGAGATTCTCTCCCCTGTCAATCACGCCAAGAAGGCCATGCCTCTTCTGGTGGGGGGGGGAGAGACTATGAAACCCAGAAGTGTCGGCGTGGCTCAGTCTATGCAAGATGGAGGAGGGAGAGGTCACGACTCGCTGTCTTTAGTGGCCTTGCACCCTGCTTGAAATGGTATGAAACTGCACTTGAATTTGGTGGCCTTGCACCCTGCTTGTAATGGAATTTCAAGGAATAGCCGTGTCAACTGCCAGCCCACCAGCCGTGAGTAAGTGAGCTGCCAGCACAAAAGGCTTGAGTGACTGAGCCGCCAGCCCAATAATCCATTCGGCCCACAATGTCCATACTAGCCCTCTGGAAACCAGTCCCTTCAGCCCACAACACCCAGATTAGCGTTCCAGAAAGCCCCCTCCCCCCCCTCCCACTGGCCACCAATATTGGAATTGGTGAAGAGGTGGAATATTGCGTTGGGGGAACCAGCCCTCCCGTGTGATGCTGGGACCCAACGGGTCCCATTTAGTCTAATTTTCTCTAGTTGTACCGTGATTACAATGACGTTTTCTATGTCAACACGTTAATATTAATGTTATTATTAACATGTTAACATAATATAACTTACAAGAAAACTTCCACCACTGGGGTGAAACAGGGGGCGCCATCATCGGTCGTTTATTCGTTCGTGCCGCTGCCCGCTGGTTCAATCTTCTCCGAGATCAATTTAAGAAAGAACTGCATGCTGGAAAAATCAAAGGTAGACAAAACATGTTGGAGAAACTCAACGGCTAAGGCAGCATCTATGGAGAGAAGGAATAGGCGATGTTTCGGGTTAAGACCCTTCTTCAGACTGATGTGGTGGAGGGGGGGGGCGGGATAAAGAAAGGTAGAGGCAGAGACAGTAGGACTAGAAGGAGAGCTGTGAAGGGGGAGGGGGAGGAGGGAGAAGACAAGGGCTATCTAAAATTTGAGAAGTCAATTTTATACCGCTGGGGTGTAGACTACCCAAGGGAAGTACCCAAGCTTGTCTCCTCACTACATTTACTGCCGACTCCAGTCACAAATCTGAGTTTTTGAGTGATCTGTGCAAGGCATTCATTGATGCTGGAATTCCACTGTGGAAATTGGAAAACAAATCTCTCAGAGGTTTTTTTTAGAGAAATACATAGATGAACCTATACCAAGCGAGTCATCATTACGGAAAAATTATGTGGACAGTTACTTCAACATTGTTGTGCAGAAAACTAGAGATGAAGTTGCATGCAACAAAATATGGATCTCAATAGACGAGACAACCGATGCTGTGGGGAGATATGTTGCCAATGTGGTCATCGGTTCCATGGAGGCAGGTCAACCATCAAAGGAGTATTTGTTGACATCGGAAGTATTGGAGAAGTCAAACAGCTCACCTATTGCTCAGTTATTTACATCTTCACTTGCTGTACTTTGGCCAGAAGGTATCAAACACGAGAATGTTTGTGACTGATGCAGCTCTGTACATGTAAAAAGATGCGCGTGCTCTTAAAGTTTTATTCCCCAAAATGTTGCAATTGACATGCTTAGCTCAAGGACTTCATAGAATTGCCAATTGCTGATAAGTGTGAGGTGCTACATCTTGGCAAGACAAATCAAAATAGGACGTACATGGTAAATGGTAGGGAATTGAAGAATGTAGGTGAACAGAGGGATCTGGGAATAACTGTGCACAGTTCCATGAAAGTGGAATCTCATGTAGATAGGGTGGTAAAGAAAGCTTTTGGTGTGCTGGCCTTTATAAATCAGAGCATTGAGTATAGAAGTTGGGATGTAATGTTAAAATTGTACAAGGCATTGGTGAGGCCAATTCTGGAGTATGGTGTACAATTTTGGTCGCCTAATTATAGGAAGGATGTCAACAAAATAGAGAGAGTACAGAGGAGATTTACTAGAATGTTGCCTGGGTTTCAGCAACTAAGTTACAGAGAAAGGTTGAACAAGTTAGGGCTTTATTCTTTGGAGCGCAGAAGGTTAAGGGGGGACTTGATAGAGGTTTTTAAAATGATGAGAGGGATAGACAGAGTTGACGTGGAAAAGCTTTTCCCACTGAGAGTAGGGAAGATTCAAACAAGGGGACATGACTTGAGAATTAAGGGACTGAAGTTTAGGGGTAACATGAGGGGGAACTTCTTTACTCAGAGAGTGGTAGCTGTGTGGAATGAGCTTCCAGTGAGGGTGGTGGAGGTAGGTTCGTTTTTATCATTTAAAAATAAATTGGATAGTTATATGGATGGGAAAGGAATGGAGGGTTATGGTCTGAGCGCAGGTATATGGGACTAGGGGAGATTATGTGTTCGGCACGGACTAGAGGGGTCGAGATGGCCTGTTTCCGTGCTGTAATTGTTATATGGTTATTATATGGTTATACATAGCTTGTTTCCAAATGTCGATTGCCTAGTTTCCAATGTCAAGAAAATCTTCCTCAATGCATCGTCACGTGTGCAGTTGTTCAAGGAATTGGCACCTGAGATTCTGCTACCTCCTCTGCCCGTTTTGACTAGGTGGGGTACATGGCTCTCTGCTGTACTCTACTATGCTGCAAATTTTGAAAAGATGAAAGAAATCGTCAACTGTTTTGAAGAAGAAGAATCTGCTGCAGTCAGGATCGTAAGTGAAATCATGCAAAAAAAGTCCCTCCACCGTGATCTTGTGTTTATTGCTTCCAATTTAGCAAACTTCACACGCTATCACTTCCCTTGAGAAACATGGTGAAACATTAGTGAATAACTTGCAGGTTTTCAACAAAGTAACTGACGATATTCGTAAAGTTCCTGGTGATGTAGATAAAGACATACACGGAAAATGTGAGTGATTTTAGCCAACAAAGATTTTGACGAAATACAAAACATAGCTAAAGTTCTCAAAGAGAGTTGTAATGCACAAGATATCGACATGAATATAGAGTCTGTCGCTTGTTTCGGGTATGCACTATTGACCTCAGCTGAGGTAGAAAGACGTTTTTCATAACTGTCTGACAGACGGCATAGTTTAGCACCAGATAATTTGGTAAAAATGCTAGTAATTATGTGTAATCAGGCAACTTTGGTCATTTAATGTAGTTTACCTTTATATTATCATTTTTAACCATATTTTGGTGGTGGAAATACATGCCTTTTTATGCATTTTATGCTTTTTTTTGTCAATAAATGTATTTTTCATGCCTTTTTTGTAATTTTATTAAGCCTTGTTGCCTGCCTATTTCAGAGTTTTTTAGTGCCTATTTCAGAGTTTTTTAGTGCCTAAACATCCTGGCTCTAGTGATATCCCATTCAGGTGAAAGGTTGGTGGAAGCACAGAGTGTTCCTGTATTGCAACTTTGTATCGAAGTTTGTTGGAAGCTGGCAGGAAGGATTTTAACAGTACAAATCTTGTTAAAGTTGGATTTTTTAAAGCTTTAAATATCAATAACGTGAAATATAATATCAAATGTGAAGAAACTTGATACGAATGACCACGGGAAAATGCTGAGTAAGATTCTGCAAAAAATTTAGTGCCTTGTGTACCGTTTTGGCATAGCTCCTGAGAAGACAGACAGACAGGTCGAGACTTTTAATAGTATTCTTGACCAACTGGGTCCTGTCACACGGGAGGCCTAGTCCCCCAATGCAATATTCCACCACTGTCCCATAGCCCCCACATAAGGCATGGTCCCCCAACTCAACCTGTTCCCCAACGTAAGATTCCACCACTCCCCTGCCTCCCCCAGCACTGGACTTAAAAAATCCAATTGGACTTCACCTGCCTACCGCAGTACGTTCAATTGCAATACCAATTCACCCGCCCCCTCCTGTTGAAGCACTTGCTGCCAGGAGTTGGAGTAAGTGCTGTATGATGGTAAGATTGTTGCAAATGTCGGGTGGAGGACTGTGATGGTGGAAGCACAGAGTGTTCCTGTATTGCAACTTTGTATCGAAGTTTGTTGGAAGCTGGCAGGAAGGATTTTAACAGTAAAAATCTTGTTAAAGTTGGCTTTTTTTAATCTTGAAATATCAATAACATGAAATATAACATCAAATCTGAAGGAAACTTATTAGATGGACAACGGAAAAAAGCTGAGTAAGATTCTGCAAAAATGTTAGCATTATCGTGTACCGTGTTGGCGAAAAGACAATAACAGGCAGACACACACACATAGAAACAAGACAAGACTTTTATAAGTATACTAGACCAAGTGCAGACCCAAGTGTTCCCCCAATGTGCGGGGGGGGGGGGGGGGGGGCAGGCGCGATGTGGCGTCACACACACTAACTACCACCCCGCACACATGCTAACTACCCCCCTTGAAATTATATTATTATTAATTTGCTCCTTTTACCCTATAACCGCCCTATCCACTGACGCATAGCCCCCAACTTGCAGGAGCGTCTAGAGGGGGGGGGGGGGGTAAAGAGTGAGGGCAAAGAGAGAATGGGGAGACACAGAGAGGGGCAGAGACAGAAGGGCAAGAGACAGAGGGAGGTGGGGGGGAGAGGATGGGAGGGTGGGGGAGGAGGGGAGAGGGAGATGGGGAGAGAGTGGGTAGCGGGAGGGGAGATGGGGAGAGAGTGGGGAAGGGAGGATAGGGGAGGGGGAAAGGAGAGAGAGGGGATGAGGATGGGGGGAGGAGGAGGGGAGGAGAGCGGGGAGGGTGAAGGGGAGACAGGGGTAGGGGAAGGGTGGGTGAGGGGGGGGGTAGAAGTGGAGGAGAGGGGAAGAGGGGGATGTGAGAGGAGAGGGGGAGAAGAGGAACAGGGGAGAGGAGAGGGACAGGGGAGAGGAGAGGGACAGGAGAGAGGAGAGGGGGAGGGGAGAGGGGGAGAGAGAGGAAGGGGAGGGAGAGAGGAAGGGGAGGGAGAGAGGAAGGGGAGGGAGAGAGGAAGGGGAGGGAGAGAGGAAGGGGAGGGAGGGGGGAAGGGGGAGAGAGAGGGAAGGGGGGGAGAGAGAGAGGGAAGGGGGGGAAGGGGGGAGAGAGGGAAGGGGGGGAGAGAGGGAAGGGGGGAGAGAGGGAGGGGGGGAGAGAGAGAGAGGGGGGAGAGAGAGAGAGAAGGGGGAGAGAGAGAGAGAGAAGGGGGGAGAGAGAGAGAGAGAGAGAGGGGGGAGGGAGAGAGAGAGAAGGAGAGAGAGAGTGGGGAGAGAGAGGGAGAGAAGGGGAGAGAGAGAGAGAAGGGGAGAGAGAGAGAGAAGGGGATAGAGAGAGAAGGGGTGAGAGAGAGAAAGAAGGGGAGAGAGAGAGAGAGAGAGAGAGAAGGGGGGAGAGAGATAAGGGGGGGGGAGTGGGGGAAAGGCATGAGGGTGGAAGGGAGGCAGGGAGGGGGAGAGATCTCCCACCCCTGTCCCATTGTTATATCATATGTAAATGAGATCCATTGTGTTTGTACATCTGTGAGATGGCACTGTGACTCATGCAGTAGTTTGATTTTAGTGGGTCACTTGAAGGTTCCAATCTGCCACGCCTGTCCCATTGTGATGTCATATATGTAAATGAGATCCATTGTGATTGAACATCTGTGAGGTGGTACTGGCCACCATCAATTTATCATCTCCACTATAGAAAAATGATTTACCAATAATCTCAATCTCCACTGATGTTTTTAATAATTTCATAGATTTGAATGTATTCACAACAGAAAGACCCAGGGATACAGATGCATAGTTCCATGTAAATGGCAGCACAGGGAGAACACATTTGCCTTTGCCCTATATAGATAGGGTGGGCTAAATTTGCCTATTAGGTCAAGTCAAGTCAATTTTATTTCTATAGCACATTTAAAAACAACTCTCATTGACCAAAGTGCTTTACATCAGTGCAGGTACTAACGTGCTACATACAGTGGTACATAGATCTAACAATACATAAATAAATGCATACAGCGCTTCCTCAGAGGACCTCAAGAAACGCTTGAGAGAAGAAATAAGTTTTAAGTATAGACCTAAAAGAGTCGATGGGGGGGCAGTTCTGATGAGAAGAGGGTTGCTGTTCCACAGTCTAGGTGCTGCAACCGCAAAGGCGCGGTCGTCTCTGAGCTTATACCTGGACAGCAGGATGGTCAGTAACCCCAAGTCGGCCGACCTGAGGGACCTGGAGGAAGAATGGTGGGTTAGCAGATTTTTGATGTAGGTGGAGGCAAGCCCGTTAAGGACTTTATATACATAAAGGAGGAGCTTGAAATTGATTTTGAACCGCACTGGGAGCCAGTGGAGAGTGGCCAGAATCGGAGTGATGTGGTCCCTTTTTCGGGTGCCCGTCCGAAGTCTCGCTGCTGTGTTTGGACCAATTGCAGGCGGGACAGGGATAATTGGCTGATGCCAGTGTAAAGGGAGTTGCAGTAATCAAGGCGGAAGGAGATAAATGCATGGATGATCTTTTCAAGATCGTCAAATTAGAGGAATAGTTTGATTTTAGCTATCGTGCGATGCTGGAAGAAGCTAGCTTTTACCACGGCATTGACTTGTTTGTCAAACTTCAGTGCGGAGTCAAATATCACGCCAAGGTTTTTGGCGTGAGGTTTGAGTAAGGGGGTAAGGCTTCCAAAGCTGCTTGCTATCGTTTTGATGGAGTCCGAGGAGCCGATGAGGATGACCTCAGACTTGCTCTCATTTAGTTGTAGGAAGTTCTGGGCCATCCAACACTTTATATCCTCGAGGCAGTGCATAAGGCTGAGTCGATTTGATCGGTTGTTGGGTTTCAGGGTGAGATAGAGCTGTGTATCGTCTGCATAGCAGTAGAAGGAAATGCCGTGCCTTTGAATAACTTGGCCTAAGGAGAGCATATACAGAGAGAAGAAAATGAGGCCGAGGTTGAAGCCTTGTGGAACCCCGCAGCAAACGCTAGCTGGGAAGGAGAAAGAGTTGCCCATGTTTGTAGAGAAACTCCTGTCTTTGAGGTAGGAGACGAACCAGCTCAGGGCAGTGCCATCAATACCAACCCCGTACCGGAGACGGTCAATTAGGATGGTCCACATCAAATGCTGCGTTGAGGTCGAGAAGGAGCAGGATTGCACAGTCGCCGGAGTCAATGGCGACAAGAAGGTCGTTATGTACCTTCAACAAGGCAGACTCTGTGCTGTGGTGGGCCCTGAAACCCGATTGGAAACTTTCCAGGATGGTGCTATACATTTGTATGAAAATGTATTGTCAGGCTATTTTTTTAATTTCATCACCTGGGTTCTACAAGCATTTAAATTTGAGTCCCAAGTACTGGGTTTTACCTCAACTGAAAATGATATCTACTACAATCTTATATAATTTTAGAGTAAGGAGCACATGGAATGGCATAATTCCCCCATCCAATATTCTGTCTTGAGGATAAATTAGACCACACTGCATAGAAACATAGAAACATAGAAATTAGGTGCAGGAGTAGGCCATTCGGCCCTTCGAGCCTGCACCGCCATTCAATATGATCATGGCTGATCATCCAACTCAGTATCCCGTACCTGCCTTCTCTCCATACCCTCTGATCCCCTTAGCCACAAGGGCCACATCTAATTCCCTCTTAAATATAGCCAATGAACTGGCCTCGACTACCCTCTGTGGCAGAGAGTTCCAGAGATTCACCACTCTCTGTGTGAAAAAAGTTCTTCTCATCTCGGTTTTAAAGGATTTCCCCCTTATCCTTAAGCTGTGACCCCTTGTCCTGGACTTCCCCAACATTGGGAGCAATCTTCCTGCATCTAGCCTGTCCAACCCCTTAAGAATTTTGTAAGTTTCTATAAGATTCCCTCTCAATCTCCTAAATTCTAGAGAGTATAAACCAAGTCTATCCAGTCTTTCTTCATAAGACAGTCCTGACATCCCAGGAATCAGTCTGGTGAACCTTCTCTGCACTCCCTCTATGGCAATAATGTCCTTCCTCAGATTTGGAGACCAAAACTGTACGCAATACTCCAGGTGTGGTCTCACCAAGACCCTGTACAACTGCAGTAGAACTTCCCTGCTCCTATACTCAAATCCTTTTGCTATGAAAGCTAACATACCATTCACTTTCTTCACTGCCTGCTGCACCTGCATGCCTACTTTCAATGACTGGTGTACCATGACACCCAGGTCTCGCTGCATCTCCCCTTTTCCTAGTCGGCCACCATTTAGATAATAGTCTGCTTTCCTGTTTTTGCCACCAAAATGGATAACCTCACATTTATCCACATTATACTGCATCAGCCAAACATTTGCCCACTCACCCAGCCTATCCAAGTTACCTAGTAGTCTCCTAGCATCCTCCTCACATCTAACACTGCCCCCCAGCTTAGTGTCATCCGCAAACTTGGAGATATTGCCTTCAATTCCCTCATCCAGATCATTAATATATATTGTAAATAGCTGGGGTCCCAGCACTGAGCCTTGCGGTACCCCACTAGTCACTGCCTGCCATTGTGAAAAGGAACCATTTACTCCTACTCTTTGCTTCCTGTTTGCCAGCCAGTTCTCTATCCACATCAATACTGAACCCCCAATGCCGTGTGCTTTAAGTTTGTATACTTAAATTAGACCACACTGCATCTAGAACACCTGTTATTAGTACTTTACAGCATAACAAGCAGAGCATTTGATTGGGACACCTGACAGTTTAGTGTACAACATGCATCCTAGGGAAGTCCCCAAAACTGTTAGAGATGTTTATTAATACATTAGTTCAAGTTGCCAGCTAGACTCGATATTATCACCTTCATTAATGTTACCTTTGTGCTCGGTTGCGTGCGAAAGCCAAAAGACATTTGTTAGCATTTGTTGACAATATACTTATTGTCACTACCTCGACACATGTGGCACTCAAGAGCCAGCAGCTGGTATATGCCATTAAACACATTAACTTCCTAATCTGTGTACCACGTTAAGCCAAGACCCAAAAAGTCACGATCCAGTGTCAAATTATGAACATATTAAGTATGCTTACCTTTGCATCATGTTGCAAGCAGAACCAAGAAGTCGCGACTTTTGTACAATGTAAAAGTAAAGCACAATTCCTGAAATTAACATATCAATCCACATCACATCTGTACTTCCTCAGTTGTTATCTTTTTGGTGTATGAATTTCCTGCACTGACTTAACTTTAGAGTTGTGATCACAGCCTGTGACACTCTTTCCTTGTGCAAATAAAATAAACCCACTGCTGATGGTTAATCAAGTCGTCCACGAGTCTTATTGAAGGGTTTGACTTCGACAATTCCTTATTACCCCAGCCCTCCCTACACTATGCATTACACTAGTCTCAGACATCTCAAATTTTCAGAAATCTCAGACATTTCCAAATTTCTACATTCCATCTCAATCTAGAGACTGCCCAAAACCCAAAAACTTCCCTGACTCCTTCCTCCAACCAATTTTGACACAAAATGGCTAGCTCATCTTGGATTCCACATACACTAACTTTCCAGATGACCATACCATGGGGAGCTTTTCAAAGGCCTTCCAAAACTCCACATAGATAATGTCAACTGCCCATTTGCGTGCATTTGCAACATTGCGTTCTTGGCGTCCTCTTCCAAAAATATCTATTTCCTACACACATTGCTTTGCTGACTATCATTAATCAGTCCCTGCCTATCCAAATGTTTGGAGATCCTGCTCCTCAGGATACTCTCCAACAACTTTCCCACCATTGATGTCCAGTTCAAGGCCCTGTAATTCCATGGCTTGACCTTGCTGCCCTTCTTAAATAATGGCACAACAT
Organism: Amblyraja radiata; assembly: GCF_010909765.2. Classification (NCBI taxonomy): domain Eukaryota; kingdom Metazoa; phylum Chordata; class Chondrichthyes; order Rajiformes; family Rajidae; genus Amblyraja; species Amblyraja radiata. The sequence continues at coordinate 23,575,678 of NC_045982.1, read as the reverse complement.
TAGCTACTCTGGTCTCACCGGTGTACAGGAGCTCACATCGAGAATACTGGATGCAGTAGATGAAGTTAGAGGACACTAATCTAATCCCCCAATTTACTAACACTCTCCGCTACCTAGCAGGATTTGTCCTCACCCTAAACCAATTTCCTTCCACTGACATACTCCTCAGCCTCGCAGAACTTGTCCTCAGCCTCAACAATTCCCCTTCCAACTACTCTTACTTTCTTTAACTTGAACATGTAGCCATGGGCACTTGCATGGGCCCCAGCTATGCCTGCCTTTTTGTTTGATACTTCGATCAGCCCTTGTTCCAGGCATACACAAGCCCTATCCCCCAACACTTTATCTGCTACATCGACGACTGCATGTGAATGCCTTCTGCATCCATGCAGAACTCAAGGACTTCATGAACTTCACCACTAACTTTCACCCTGCCCTCAAATGCACATGGACTATCTCTCAGCGACTACTTTGCCAAACACTTGCATTTGGTCCAGCAAGGCCAACTGGATCTCCCATTTCCTAACCACTTTAATTCCCGTTTCCATTCCAATTTCCAGACTGATCTTTCTGTCCTGGGCCTCCTCCATTGCCAGTGTGAAGCCACATGCAAACTGGAGGGACAGCACCTCATATTGATAGATGACAACCCAACGGTATGATTATCAATTTCCCCATTTTTTTAGTAACTTCCCCTGAACTTCCACTACCTTCCCCTGAGCCCTGACAGACCCTGTTTCTGTTTTTTCCACACCACCCATTCACTAAAAATCTGTTATCTAGCTTCACAGTTATTTATCCCTCTTGGGCTCGCACTTGTTTCTATCTCTAATCTTTGTTCAACAATCTGCCTTATCAGGAAACCCCCTCACCTGAGGTCATTTGTTGCCAGCCATGATTTGTCCTAGGTACACAAAATTGCTGGGGAAACTCAGCGGGTGCAGCAGCATCTATGGAGCGAAGGAAATAGGCGACGTTTCGGGCCGAAACCCTTCTTCAGACTGATGGGGGGTGGGGGAAAGAAAGAAGGAAAAGGGGAGGAGGAGGAGGAGGAGCCCGAGGGCGGGCGGATGGGAGTGTGGGAGGAGACAGCTAGAGGGTTAAGGAAGGGGAGGAGACAGCAAGGGCTAGCCAAATTGGGAGAATTCTATGTTAATGCCATAAGGACGCAAGGTCCCCAGACGGAATATGAGGTGCTGTTCCTCCAATTTCCGCTGTTGCTCACTCTGGCAGTGGAGGAGACCCAGGACAAAGAGGTCGGATTGGGAATGGGAGGGGGAGTTGAAGTGCTGAGCCACCGGGAGGTCAGGTAGGTTATTGCGGACTGAGCGGAGGTGTTCGGCGAAACGATCGCCCAACCTACGCTTGGTCTCACCGATGTAAATCAGCTGACATCTAGAGCAGCGGATGCAGTAGATGAGGTTGGAGGAGATACAGGTGAACCTTTGTCGCACCTGGAACGACTGCTTGGGACCTTGGATGGAGTCGAGGGGGGAGGTGAAGGGACAGGTGTTGCATTTCTTCCGGTTGCAACGGAAAGTGCCCGGGGAGGGGGTGGTGCGGGAGGGAAGGGAAGAATTGACGAGGGAGTTGCGGAGGGAGCGGTCTTTGCGGAAGGCAGACATGGGGGGAGATGGGAAGATGTGGCGAGTGGTGGGGTCACGTTGGGGGTGGCGGAAATGGCGGAGGATTATGTGTTGTATTTGCCGGCTGGTGGGGTGAAAGGTGAGGACCAGAGGGACAATGATTTGTCCTATCTCTTTTTGCTTCCAATTTTCCCCTTCCCCCTACCACAGTCTGAAGAAGGGTCCTGACCAGAAAAGTCACCTATCTAATTTCTCAAGAGATGTTGCTCGACCCACTGAATTACTCCAGCATTTTGTGTCTATCTTTAGTTTATAAATGGTGGTGATTAGAGGAGAATAACATCATACATCATAATATGAATACATCGTGAAAGGTATACTAGTATGTTAATGGTGCCTGTTGGATTATGGATAGTAAATTCGATATATATTATTCATTATGCAGTCAGCTAAATGATTCCATGCACAGAATGTATTTTATCTATCTTTACCTATAATCAATTGACTGTCAAGATGCTTGTAACAGAGCACTATTTAAGAGGCACACCCGCATGAAGTGACCCTCTCAGGCATCATTACCTTTCAGTCTGAAGGTGGATGTCATCTGGAATAGGTGGACTACACCCTAGGCTTCTGAAAGAAGTAGCTGTTGAGACTGTGGAGGCATTAGTAGTGATCTTTCAAGGATCACTGGAGTCAGGAATGGTTCCAGAGGACTGGAAAATCACGAATGTAACTCCACTGTTTAAGAAGGGAGCGAGGCGGAAGAAAGGAAATTATAGGCAAGTTAGTCTGACTTCTGTGATTGGTAACATTTTAGAGTCCATTACCAAGGATGAGGTCTGAGTTACTTGGAAGCACATGATAAAATAAACCAACATCAGCATGGTTTTATGAAGGAGATATCTTGCCTGACACATCTGTTGAAATTCTTTGAGGAATTAATAAGCAGGATAAACAAAGGATAGTCAGTGGATGTTTTTAACTTAGATTTTCAGAAGGCCTTTGGTAAGGTATCACACCTAAAGCTGCGAAACAAGATAGGAGCACATGGTTTAGAGGCAGGGTACTAGGATGGATAGGAGATTGGTTGAATGGCCGAAGCAAAGAGTTTGGTCGTTACTTTTCACATTATATTTTAATGATCTGAATAAGTGAATTGTGACAAAGTTTTGCATATGATACAAGAATAGGTGGACGGACAAGTAGTGTTGAGGAAGCAGGGAGAATGCAGAAGTACTTGGACAGGTTGTGAAAGTGTGCATTGAAGTGGCAAATTAAATACAGTGTACCATATTGTATAGCCATGTACTTTGGTAGAAGGAATAAAAACGTAGATTATTTTCTAAATGGGGAGAGGAATCAGGAATCGGATGTGAAATGGGACTTGGGAATGCTGGTGCAGGATTCCCAAAGGTTAATTCGCAAGTTAAATTGGCAGTAAGGAAGGCAAATGCAATGTTATTATTAATTTTATGGGGACTAGAATATAAAAGTAAGGATGTAATGCTGAACATTTATTAGGAGAGGCCACATATGCAATATTGTGAGCGGTTTTTGCCCCATATCTGATGATATGCTGGCTTTAGGGAGGATCCAGAGGAGTTTACGAGATTTATCCTTGGATAATTAGGTTAACGTATGATGAGCATTTGATGGCTCTGGGCCTGTACTCACCGGAGTTTAGAAGGTTGAGGGAGTTCTCATTGGAACCTACCGGATAATGAAAAGCCTCAATTGAGTGGATGTGGAAAGGATGTTTCCAGTAATGGGAGAGTGTAGAACCAGAGGGCACGGCTTTAGAATAAAAGGACATAGCTTCAGAATGAAGATGAAGAGGAATTTCTTTAACCAGAGATGGTGAATCTGTGGTATTTATTGTCAAGGACAGCTGTGGAGGCCACAACATTGGGTATTTTATAAGGCAAAGATTGATAGGGTCTTGATTAGGAAGGTCATCAAAGGTTATGGGGAGAAGGCAGGAGAATGGGGTTGAAAGGGAAACATAATTGGCCATGATTGACTGATGTATAGACTCGATGGGCTGAATGGCCTAATTTTGCTCCTATGTTTTATGGTCGAATGTGTCAGGAGCAATAACAAGGGTGCTACACAATAGGCAAGGTAGAAACATAAAGATTCAGGAGTGTTTAATTGTCAAATATACTGAAATTAAACAATGAACAGCAACGAAAAGTCCAACTGGAACGGGACAACGATGAGCAACATGATTTAAATTAAATGAAGGATTAATTATCACAATGGAGAATAAAGAAATAGGATGGAATTGATTTCTGGAAACAGAATCCTTACCATATCATGGAACAGTACAGAAACAGGGGGGTGGGACTCAAATAGGGAAAGCTTGCAGTCAGTGTGTGAGGCAGGAGGCAGAGAAGGGTAGCACTCGGACCCAAAATGTTGGGGAGAAAGAAGAAAAAGATAATAAACAGAGAATAAGAGGGGGTGGGTTTCTTAAATGTGTATATTTTAATGCTAGGAGTATTGTAAGAAAGGTGGATGAGCTTAGAGCCTGGATTGACACCTGGAAGTATGATGTTGTGGCGATCAGTGAAACATGGTTGCAGGAGGGCTGTGATTGGAAACTAAATATTCCAGGATTTCGTTGCTTCAGGTGTGATAGAATTGGAGGGGCAAGAGGTGGAGGTGTTGCACTGCTGTCAGGGAAGATATTACAGCAGTGCTTTGGCAGGATAGATTAGAGGGCTTGTATAGGGAGGCTATTTGGGTGGAACTGAGAAATGGGAAAGGGGTAGCAACACTTATAGGGGTGTATTATAGACCGTCAAATGGGGAGCGAGAATTGGAAGAGCAAATATGTAAGGAGATCGCAGATATTAGTAGTAAGCACAAGGTAGTGATTGTGGGAGATTTCAATTTTCCACACATAGACTGGGAAACACATTCTGTAAATGGGCTGGATGGTTTGGAGTTTGTAAAATGTGTGCAGGATAGTTTTTTGCAGTAATGCATAGAGGTACCTACTAGAGAAGGGGCGGTGCTGGACTTCCTGTTAGGAAATGAGGCAGGTCAGGTGACAGAGGTATGTGTTGGGGAACAGTTCGGGTCCAGTGATCACAATACCATTAGTTTCAATATAATTATGGAGAGTGAAGAAGGATTTCGGCCCGAAACGTTGCCTATTTCCTTCGCTCCATAGATGCTGCTGCACCCGCTGAGTTTCTCCAGCTTTTTTGTGTACCTTTGATTTTCCAGCATCTGCAGTTCCTTCTTGAACGCTAATTATGGAGAAGGTCAGAACTGGACCTAGGGTTGAGATTTTTGATTGGAGAAAGGCTAACTTTGAGGAAATGCGAAAGGATTTAAAAGGAGTGAATTGGGACATTTTGTTTTATGGGAAAGCTGTGGAAGAGAAATGGAGGACATTTAAAGGTGAAATTTTAAGAGTACAGAATCTTTATGTCCCTGTTCGGTTGAAAGGAAATAGTAAAAATTGGAAAGAGCCATGGTTTTCAAGGGAAATTGGACACTTGGTTCGGATAAAGAGAGAGATCTACAATAATTATAGGCAGCATGGAGTAAATGAGGTGCTTGAGGAGTATAAAGAATGTAAAAAGAATCTTAAGAAAGAAATTAGAAAAGCTAAAAGAAGATATGAGGTTTTTTTGGCAAGTAAGGTGAATTTGGCAAGTAAATCCAAAGGGTTTCTACAGCTATATTAATAGCAAAAGGATAACGAGGGATAAAATTGGTCCATTAGAGAGTCAGAGTGGACAGCTATCTGCAGAGCCAAAAGAGATGTGGGAGATATTGAACAATTTCTTTTCTTCAGTATTCACCAAGGAGAAGGATATTGAATTATGTGAGGTAAGGGAAACAAGTAGAATAGCTATGGAAACTATGAGACTTTTGAAAAATATAAAAGTGGATAAGTCTCCAGGACGGACAGGATATTCCCTAGGACATTGAGGGAAGTTAGTGTAGAAATAACAGGGGCTATGACAGAAATATTTCAAATGTCATTAGAAACGGGAATAGTGCCGGAGGATTGGCGTAATGCGCATGTTGTTCCATTGTTTAAAAAGGGTTCTAAGTGTAAACCTAGCACTTATAGACCTGTTAGTTTGACGTCAGTGGTGGGCAAATTAATGGAAAGGATACTTAGAGATAATATATATAAGCATCTGGATAAACAGGGTCTGATTAGGAACAGTCAACATGGATTTGTGCCTGGAAGGTCATGTTTGACTAATCTTCTTGAATTTTTTGAAGAGATTACTCGGGAAATTGATGAGGGTAAAGCAGTGGATGTTGTATATATGGACTTCAGTAAGGCCTTTGACAAGGTTCCTCATGGAAGGTTGGTTAAGAAGGTTCAATTGTTGGGTATTAATGGTGGAGTAGCAAGATGGATTCAACAGTGGCTGAATGGGAGATGCCAGAGAGTAATGGTGGATGGCTGTTTGTCAGGTTGGAGGCCAGTGACTAGTGGGGTGCCACAGGGATCTGTGTTGGGTCCACTGTTGTTTGTCATGTACATCAATGATCTGGATGATGGTGTGGTAAATTGGATTAGTAAGTATGCAGATGATAGTAAGACAGGTTGTGTTGTGGATAATGAAGTAGATTTTCAAAGTCTACAGAGAGATTTAGGCCATTTGGAAGAGTGGGCTGAAAGATGCAGATGGAGTTTAATGCTGATAAGTGTGAGGTGCTACATCTTGGCAGGACAAATCAAAATAGGACGTACATGGTACATGGTAAATGGTAGTGAATTGAGGAATGCAGTTGAACAGAGGGATCTAGGAATAACTGTGCACAATTCCCTGAAGGTAGAATCTCATGTAGATATTGTGGTAAAGAAAGCTTTTGGTGTGCTGGCCTTTATAAATCAGAGCATTAAGTATAGAAGTTGGGATGTAATGTTAAAATTGTACAAGGCATTGGTGAGGCCAATTCTGGAGTATGGTGTACAATTTTGGTCGCCTAATTATAGGAAGGATGTCAACAAAATAGAGAGAGTACAGAAGAGATTTACTAGAATGTTGTCTGGGTTTCAGCAACTAAGTTACACAGAAAGGTTGAACAAGTTAGGTCTTTATTCTTTGGAGCGCAGAAGGTTAAGGGGGGACTTGATAGAGGTCTTTAAAATGATGAGAGGGATAGACAGAGTTGACGTGGATAAGCTTTTCCCACTGAGAGTAGGGAAGATTCAAACAAGAGGACATGACTTGAGAATTAAGGGACAGAAGTTTAGGGGTAACATGAGGGGGAACATCTTTACTCAGAGAGTGGTAGCTGTGTGGAATGAGCCTCAAGTGGAGGTGGTGGATAGTTATATGGACGGGAATGGAATGGAGGGTTATGGTCTGAGTGCAGGTAGATGGGACTAGGGAAGAATAAGTGTTCGGCACGGACTAGAAGGGCCGAGATGGCCTGTTTCCGTGCTGTAATTGTTATATGGTTATTATATGGTTAAACAAAAATTGAACAGAACTTAAAACCAATAGTTACATATCGGGATCATGACAACAAATGGAAACTACAAGTCTCTAATTGGTAACGTCATGTCTTGACAAGACATATAAGATTGTGCAAGATGTTTGTGTATGTATGGTGTCTCTGCTATTAATATGAATAGACACCCCTTTTTATCAATTGTCAGTAGTGTGCCACTAATGTAAGTGCCAGGTGGGCAAAAAAAATAGTTGACCTTGTTTAGGTTAATTTAGTATTGTCACATGTATCGAGGTACAGTGAAAAGCTTTTTGTTGCGTGCTCTCCAATCAGCGAAATGGATAGCACGCAACAAAAAGCATTATAATCAAACTGTCCACAGTGTAGATACTGGATAGTGTAATGGTTAATGCAAGATAAAGTCCAATAAAGTCTGATTAAAGATAGTTCAATGGTCTCCAATGAGGTAGATAGGAGATCAGAACATCTTTCTAGCTGGTGAAAAGACAGTTCAGTTGCCCGATAACGGCTGGGAAGAAAAGATCCCTGAATCTGGAGGTATGCATTCACAAACCTCTGTAGCACTTGCCTGATGGCAGAGGGGAGATGAGGTGACCAGGTTGAAACTGGTCTTTGATTATGCTGGCGGCCTTGCCAAAGCAGTGTGAGGTATAGATGGAGTCAATGGAAAGGAGGTTGGTCTGTGAGATAGTCTGGGCTACATCTACAACTCTGCAATTTCTTGCGGTCTTGAATGGAGCTGTTCCCATACCATATCCTCAGCAATCTAGGTATTGGGAAATAATTTGTCTCTGACAGCAATAGTAACAGTATTAATTGCATGCTCCTTGTAGAGACAATATTCCATCTTCACATCAAAATCACACTCCATCATATTTTTTTTTGCACAGGCATCATGTTAAATAGGGTAGATTCAGAACGTGTACACTCTCCAAAACTGAGTATACACGAGATGCCAGGAGCCATTAATAGCAACCAATCTATGAATTGACCAGCGTATCTCTAACTACAATACAGCCAGGGGACCAACCCTGTTTCAATAAAGGGTGCAGTAGGGAATGCCAAGAACAGCTCAAGGCAGATTAAATATGCTCAGCTACAACCTGAGCCATCTGCATGTTAAACCTCAAAAAGAGCATATAATGGACAGAGCTAAAGGAATTCACAAAGGTAACAATCTTTCAGCCTCATCAGATCTGACAATGAATTGAGGTACACAATAAAAGAACAAAAAGGAACATTAAGTTTTTTTTGGAACATACCCGTCCTCAACAAAGGAGGTGCCTATCACCTAGAAACCAAAGACGTCACTTACAAGTGTCTTCAATCAGAAATGCTAAGTGGACGATACTTATTAGCTTTGACCTCAGCTTCCAGGCATCATTAAAGCCAGTCCACAAACTATTCAATTCATTTGCAGCAGAGACCAAGAAAGCCACTATTTCCTGGCTGAGACAGAGGTGATAGTGCCAATTGGGGGCTTGTATTAGTGTTCCATTGTTCTCCCTCTCAACATGTGCATGAAAGGCATTAAGTTCATTTGAAAGTGATGTGGCGTTGTTACTTATGTTACCTACTTTCACCTTGTAAAGAGTAACACCATGCAAGCTCCGGTACAACTGTTGAGTGTCAATCTATGACTCCATCTAGAATTGTCTTCAATCTCCTGGTGGCCTTCAGGATGTTGTACTTGCACACCTTGTATGAATTGTCCAAAACACAGATTTAGCCTTCAGCAGTTTACCAATCTCCCAGTTCTTCCAGTGATTCTTTTTGGGGAAGACTAGAATCGTCTTTGTTGGCACTACGCATTTTGTTTCGAAGTCGGCGACAACTGTGGCATATTCATTCAATTTCACTGAGCAATCCTTCAACAAAATCCCCTAGATTACCACTCCATAACCATTCCTGAGCCTTCCACTGCAACATTTCATTGGCCATTTTGCCATTATCACTCTTCCATGTCTATCTGTAGGCAGGAAGATGCATAGCCAAGTGGTAAGATTTTCCAAAGTGCAGTAGAGGGATGGGCGTTTAGCATTCCTGATTATGTTTTAGCAGTGGTCAAGTGTGGTGGGATCTCTAGTATTGAAGGGAATGTGTTGATAGCAGTTCAACAGATACTTCTTCAAGATCTCCTGGTTGAAGTTTCCAGTGATGATGAGGACAGTTCCAGGAAACACTGCTTCATGCTTGCTGATCATGGTGTTCAATTTCTCAAGTGCTAGCTTCATACCAGCCTGAAGTGGGATGTAGACTGCAGTCAGAATGATGGCAGATTACTCCCTTTTTTTTTTTTCTTCTTTTATTTCAAAAATATTTATTCAAATATTAAAATAGTATTTACAATACAATAAAACAAAACACCACCATAATACAAGACGAACAAATATGCTAAGCAACTGCTAAACAACTATATTGCAATCCTTGTCCAGGATACATTCAACCCCCCTCGGTGCCCAGCGGTCGCGGAACTCCCTCAGGGTTCCCGTAGACAGGGCGTATTCCCTTTCTATCCGCACCCGGGCACGGACGTATCCCCGGAAAAGGGGCAGGCAGCCGGCTCGAGTAGAGCCCTCCACCGTCTGGCGCCTTGACCCGCGGATGGCCAGCTTGGCCAGGCCCAGGAGCAACCCAACCAGGACATCTTCAGCCCTACCCTCTCCCCTACGCACAGGATGTCCAAAGATGAGGATGGTGGGTGAAAAATGCAGCCAGAAGGCAAGGAGCAGCTCCTTTAGGTATTCAAACAGTGGCTGCAGCCTCACGCACTCCATGTACACGTGGTACACAGACTCTTCCAGCCCGCAAAAGTGGCAGGCGGCTGGCGAGTCTGTGAACCGCGAGAGAAACAGGTTGCAGGGAACACCTTGGTGCAATACCCTCCACCCCAGGTCCCCAGCAGATAATTCCCTTGGCAGGTAGAACGGTTGGTACCGAACAGCCTGATGCACCGTCAGGGAGCAATGGGACGAGACTGCCACGTTCGAGCACCAAGAAGAGTTTCTCACGGACCACTCGCTGCCACCTCTTCCTTTTCCTGATATCATTGTCCGATCCCTGTGTTGGATGGAAAACCTTTGGGTTGGAGCATTGTGTCTGAGGACATGGGGGTGAGCCATGACTCTATGAAACAGAGTACACAGCTGTTCATGTCCCACTATCAGCTTTAACAAGACAGTTCTGGCCATGGGAGCATTACTGATTCCTATCAAATCTTTCCCTTCTCACTTTAAACCTATGTCCTCTGTTCTTGATTCCCCTACACTGAGTAAACGATATGGAGCATACACTCTTTTAATTCCCTTCATAATCTTATACACCTCTCTAAGGTAATCCCTCAGCCTCCTGTACAAGGAATAAGTCGTAGCCTGCCCGACGTCTCCCAGCTCAGGCCTGAAGTCCTGGCAATATTCTCGCAAATCTTGTTTGCACTCTTTCCAACTTAATATCCCTGCATGTGATCCTTATCCCAAACAAGGATGGTTTTCAGTGTTTTGATGAATGACATATTTTGCACGATGCTTTGTGACCCATGCAGTGTAGTGATCATGAAACCTATTGTGCCAGTATCTTCATATAACTGCATGCCATTATGCTTCACAAAGACTGTATCCCCCTTGCTTTCAAGGTGTAGATTTGAATCTCATGTGTTTCTCTGTATTAGTTTCTACTTGATTTGCACACACACATTAATCGTGTCCCCCATGGAGTTATCTCTGGAAGCCGCATATAAATAGGTTGTGCAAGATCAAGTCTGGTTTGTAGTGTTATTGAATGTGGTATTGTTCTGTAATTCCATAAAAAGTTATAAAGTTCGTGCTTCCATGATTTTGGTATGAGCATTGCAAATAATTATCTTTAGTTTTGCGCAAATCTCTCATTTCATCATTGGCGTGTGGCCAGAAAGGTATGATCCTTAATGACACCCAAGTATCTTGCAACTGCTTGAAATCACTACTGTTGAACTGCCAACCATTTATCTGCACTCACTCTTGGTAGTACACTGAAGAATGCGATAACATTTTGGAATGGTAGCATTCAAAGAAATAAAACTAATGATTTTCATAACAGAATACCTGACCTAATCATCAATAACCAAAACCAAATTGTCATCAGAATATACATCTGCAAAATTAACACTAATTTTATGGGCCTGTCCCACTTAGGCGATTCTTTAGACGACTGCCAGGGACTAGTTTTAATGGTATTCATCTACGACATCTGGCGACAACCTATGACAGCACCTAAGGCAATGTACGGCAACACCTAAGTCAACCTACGACAGCAAAAATTGTCGCCACTATCGCCGAATATTTTTCAACGCGTTGAAAATGTTGGGGCAGTCACCTGTAGTCGCCCAAAAAATCGCCAAGTATACCTTACTTGCTTGCCATACTAGACATTTCTTCACTTTTATGCAACCAATCTATTCCTGGACATCATATTTTCGCCTTTGACAAGCTCTGTCCAACATTCCAATCAATCTATGTCTCCTATGGCTTTTGACAATTCCTCTGCCATCCACATCAAATTCCGTTCCACCTATAAGTGATTAATATTTATCATAAAAGGCAAGGTTCCATTACCGATCACCATGGAAAACTACTATGCAGATTTCTGATCCTTCCACCTAAAATATATTGCAGAATAATACAATTATCTTTTGACAGTTGGCACAATATCAATTTATGAATGAATGATACTTTATTATCACATGTGACTTGCCTCAGTGAGATTCTTTGTCTTGCTTACACAAGTATACAAAGAGTCGCCACATACAGGGCACCGACAAAGTATTCAATTTCATCGCCAATTACCCCTCTTTGTTTTCAGGTCCCTCCCCATTGCTTTTCTCAGCGGCCCTCCCACGCCGGCTCCCCCTTTGTTTTCTCAGCAGCCTCAGCACGTCCACAGAATTTTAATAAATGGCATGAAAAGCACATATGCCAGTCATATAGTGATAGAGTAATACAGCTTGAAAACAGGTCCTTCGGCCCAACGTGCTCACACCAGCCAACGTCCCAACTACACTAGTCACAGCTGCCTGCATTTGGTCCATATCCCTCCAAACCTGTTCTATCCATGAAGTACAAGTCTAACTGTTTCTTAAATGTTGGGATAGTTCCAGCCTAAACTACCTCCTCTGGCAACTTGTTCCATACACCCTCCGCCCTTAGATTCCTATTAAATATTTTCCCCTTCACCTTAAACCTATGTCCTCTGGTCCTCAATTCACCTACTCTGGGCAAGAGACTGCGCATCTACCCGATCTATTCCTCTCATGATTTTATATACCTCCATAAGATCACCCCTCACCCTCCTGCACTCCAAGGAATAGAGTCCCAGCCTAGTCAACCTTTCCCTATAGCTCAGACCCTCTAGACCTGGCAACATCCTCTTCAATGGTACCCTTTCCAGCTTAACAACATCTTTCCAATAACATGGTGTCGAGAACTGAACATAATACTCTAAATGCAGCCTCACCAACGTCCTACACGACTGTAATATGATCTCCAAACTTTTATACTCAACATACTCTGACTGATGAAGGCCAATGTGCCAAAAGCATTTTTGACCACCCTATCTACCTGCAACTCAATCTTCAGGGAACCATGCACCTGCACTCCTAAATCCTGCTCTACATCACTCCCCAGAGCCCGACCATTCACTGTATAGGTCCTGCCCATGTTAGACTTCCCAAAATGCAACACCTCACATTTCTCTGTATTAAATTCCATCAACCATTCCTCAGCCCACCTGGCCAATCGATCAAGATCCTGCTGCAATTTTTCACAACCATCTTCACTATTTGCAAAACCACCCACTTTTGTATCATCAGCAAACTTGCTAATCTTGCCATGTATGTTCTCATCCAAATCATTCATGTAGATGACAACCAATAACAGGCCCAGCACCGAACCCTGAGACACACCACTGGTCACAGGCCTCCAGTCGACAAGCAATCTTCCACCATCACCATCTGCTTCCTTCCATGAAGCCAATTTTCTATCCATTCGGCTATCTCTCCTTGGATCCCATGCGATCTAACCTTCCAGAGCAGCCTACAATGCAGAACCTTGTTCAATGCCTTACTGAAATGCATGTATAGAACATCTACAGCTCTGCCTTCATCAACTATTTTGGTCACATTTTCAAAAAACCCAATCAGATCTGTGACATGACCGCCCACGTAAAAAGCCATGCTGACAATCCCTAATCAGCCTGTCTATCCAAATGCCTGTATATCCTATTCCTCAGAATACTGTCCAGTAACTTTCCGGTTACAGATGTTAAGCTCATGACTGTTAAAAAAGGGGAATTACTAAAAAGAGAGGAAGCTAATTCTTCAATGGTACAATGATTCTTTTTTGTTACATATGCACTGCAGTGAAACTCTTGCACCCTTCGCCATATATTGATGCCATTTACAAAAGAAAAAGTCCAGAGTCCAGTCTACATGCTGGATGTACTGGAGCGCCTAGAGCCTGGATAAGCCCCAGGCTGCTGCAGGCCCTCCTCTATCTCCCTCGACCAGCACGGCCCGCCAACCGATGTCACTCTCCTTGCCCGACCGCTTCTGTGTCCCAGGGAACACTCCTCCAGCCGACCTTGGAAGGTATTAATGGAGGCAATACCCCGGCCCCACTCCTACTGCCCCAATCCTTGTGGCTGTCGTCGTCTCCTGCAGGCAGCAGCCTGCCAGTCCTTCTTCGCAGCGTGAACCAGGCCTGCCGCCACACGTGGCCGCAGGCAGCCCACTTACTCCATCTTTGCTCTCAGCAACCTGCCGGGATGTTTGGAAGTAGGAAGCAGGAAGTAGGAAGTAGGTCTGAAGAAGGGTTTCGGCCCGAAACGTTGCCTATTTCCTTCGCTCCATAGATGCTGCTGCACCCGCTGAGTATTTCCAGCTTTTTTGTGTACCAGCAGGAAGTAGGAAGCAGGAAGTAGGAAGCAGGAAGTAGTCTCCTGTCTTTTGTTTGCCTGCCATGCATTAACATCAGAAGCAATCCTTTCCAATCCTGGCTTGTTACGCTTAAGAAAGCAATGGCTGTAAGTGCATTTTGTTACCTTTATGCCTAGAATCCTATATAGAAGAGTATTTATGATGGATGATGTTTAACTCCATAGCATTTGTGAATGTTCAGTTTGCTAGTATGCAGTCATGTTGTAGCATATTAAATATACAGTGAATAGGATTTGCAGTGGCATTAGCTGGATTTAAGTATATTGTTTATTGTATATTTTGCCCTATATATTTCACTGTATTAGAAGATTTATTTCCATCTAAATGTATATTTCTGTAAAAGACAGTAATTTGTGTATCTTCCTCTTCCTTTATAGTTTTCACTCTTTTTCAATGACAAGAATGTGACAGCACTGGAAAGTCATTAAACTTGAGAGCTGAGATGCTAACTTCCTGACTCGCATTTCGTTATTGAATCGAGTTTGGCTGGCTGTCAATAAACGTTCTACTGCTCACAAACATGTAGTGAGGACAGTTACATCAGCCAATGATCACCTGTTCACTAGTTCTATTATATCCCAATATTGCATCCTACACATCAGGGGCAATTGACAGAAGCCAATGAACCTACAATTCGGCAATTCTTTGGAATGTGGGAGGAAACCGGAACAACTGAAAAAAACCCACGCAGTCAAAGAGAGAATGTACAAACTCCTTACAGACAAGAGTCAAGAGTGTTCTAGTCATATGATGTCCCAGATAGAACAATGAAATTCTTACTTGCTGCAGCACAACAGAATATGATATGACAAATGAGAGAGAGAAGATAAAAGCTCAGTCTGTATCTATACACACATACTCACTACATACCCACATATCTATCTATCATATCATACCATATATATACACTAACTCTACCCGTTGTTCTCAACATTCTAAATGTCCGTGTGAATGCAGGGTTGTGTCAGCTTTCTTTTAATCTCCTTAATTTGTATCTTCTTCCAAAACGCTTGCCGACAGCCTTCCCATTTTCACATATGCTACTCACATTTTTCCCCTCAATGGGATGAACATCTTCCCGTCGCATTCCAACCTATATTTCCAAAGTTTTCTACGTTTTAATCGTTTATTAAAAAAATTAACTGCTTTTCAGTCGGAGACTCTTGCAGCACTTTCCATTGATGATGTCACAGTGCCATCACACAGACCAGGGCTCAAAATTAACGGTTGCCCGGGTGCCACTGACCACTTAAAGCGCCGCCGGGCAGCCTAAACACCGAGTCATTTTGCCCGGCTTGCCAACCAGATACTGGTTTGTACCGAAGATAGACACAAAAAATTGGAGTAACTGCGCGGGTCAGGCAGCATCTCTGGAGAAAAGGAACGCGACATTTTGTGTCGGCGGTGACGGCTGTATTGCGCAAAGATCTTACAGCTCCGCTATAAGATCTTTGGTATTGCGTGGGAAAGGTACTAGGTGCGGGGTGAGGAAGGGTCGGGGCGAATGACGGGCCCCGAACAACGGCTCCATCTCCTCCTCCTCCCGCACCCCGCCCGCCCTGTTAAGGGCCGCTGCTTGCAAACCCGCTAACGGCACTTTCAATACAAACCCTCCCGCACGCCGAGGCCGGAAGGAGCGAGGGAGGGGGAGGCCTCGGCATGTAGGAGGGTTTTTTTTAAAAGCGGTTATCGCCGTTAGCGGGTTTGCAAGCCGCGGCCGCTATCAGGGAGGAGGAGGAGATGGAGCCGCTGTGCGGGACCTGTCATTCGTTCGAACACTTCTGAAGCAGCTGCACCATAAATTCTATAGCTATAGGGTCTTTGAGCTGCACCGCTCGGCCCCGCACCTTGCTGTTGGCTGGCGGAGGAGGGAGGCGGAGGCGAGGGATTATGAAGGTATGAGGACTGAGCTGATCAAAGTTGACTGGGATAGCAGACTCAAGAATAAGACGGTACATGAGCAGTGGTGTACGTTTAAGGATCTACTGTATAACCTTCAAGAAAAATTTATTCCTATGAAGAAAAAAAGGGGTAAGGGTAAGAACAGTCAGCCATGGCTCAGTAAAACTATAAAGGATAGTATTCGGCTGAAGGCAAGGGCATATAAGGTAGCCAGAGGTAGTGGGAGGGTAGAGGATTGGGAAGCATTTAAAGGTCAGCAAAAAGTAACTAAGAGATTAATTAAGACGGGGAAAATAGGCTATGAGAGGAATTTAGCGAACAACATAAGAACTAATAGTAAGAGTTTTTATAGCTATATAAGAAGAAAAAGGGTGGCTAAGGTGAACGTTGGTCCATTGGAGGGTGAGACTGGAGAGTTGTTGGTGGGGAACATGGAAATGGCAAAGGCATTAAACGAGTATTTTGTATCAGTCTTCACCATAGAAGACACAAAAAATATTCCAACGCTGGATAAACAGGAGGCGGTAGGAATGGAGGAGCTAAATACTATTAAGATCACCAAGGAGGTGGTATTAGGGAAATTAATGAGACTGAAGGAGGATAAATCCCCTGGGCCTGATGGATTACATCCAAGGGTCTTGAGGGAGATAGCAGTGGGGATTGTGGATGCATTGGTGATAATTTTCCAAAACTCCCTGGAGGCAGGAACGGTCCCAGTGGATTGGAAAATGGCCAATGTAACACCTATATTTAAAAAAGGAAGTAAACAGAAGGCGGGTAACTATAGACCGGTTAGTCTAACATCGGTGGTGGGTAAAATGTTGGAGACAATTATTAAAGAAACACTAACGGGCCACTTGGATAAACATGACTTCATCAGACAGAACCAGCATGGTTTTGTGAAGGGGAAATCGTGTTTAACGAATCTGCTCGAATTCTTTGAGGAAGTAACAACTCGGGTGGATAAAGGGGAACCGGTGGATGTGGTATACTTGGACTTCCAAAAGGCTTTTGACAAGGTGCCACATAAGAGACTATTGCTAAAAATAAAAAATTATGGGATTGGGGGTAATATATTAGCATGGGTAGAGGATTGGCTAACGAATAGGAAGCAGAGAGTGGGGATAAATGGTTCATACTCGGGATGGCAACCGGTAACTAGCGGGGTTCCGCAAGGGTCGGTGCTGGGACCCCAGTTGTTCACAATTTATATAAATGATTTGGAGGAGGGAACCAAGTGTAATATATCAAAATTTGCGGACGATACGAAAATGGGAGGGAAAGTAGGGGATGAGGAGGATAGGAAGAGTCTGCAAAAGGATATAGATAAGCTAGGTGAGTGGGCAACAACTTGGCAGATGAAATTTAATACTAATAAATGTGAAGTCATTCACTTTGGGGTAAAAAATGATAGGGCAAGTTATTTTCTAAATGAGGAGGAGCTGCGTTGTAATGCAACGCAAAGGGATCTAGGGGTATTAGTACATGAATCACTAAAAGTCAGTATGCAGGTGCAGCAAGCAATCAGGAAGGCCAATGGAGTTTTGGCCTTTATTGCTAGGGGGATTGAGTATAAAAACACGGAGGTCTTGCTGCAGCTGTACACGGTATTAGTGAGACCACATTTGGAATACTGTGTACAGTTCTGGGGTCCATACTTGAGAAAGGATGTACTAGCCCTGGAGGCAGTGCAGCGAAGGTTTACAGGATTAATTCCTGCAATGAGGGGATTGACATATGAGGAAAGGTTAAGTAAGCTGGGACTCTACTCTTTGGAGTTTAGAAGAATGAGAGGCGATCTCATTGAAACGTATAAGATCGTGAGGGGCCTTGATCGGGTGGATGCACCGAGGATGTTCCCAATGATCGGGGAGGCTAGAACTAGGGGACATAGTTGCAGAGTGAGGGGGGGCTCTTTTAAAACTGAGATGAGGAAGAACTTCTTCACCCAGAGGGTGGTTAGTTTGTGGAATTCACTGCCCCAGGGAGCAGTGGAAGCAGAAACGTTAAATATATTTAAGTCAAAAATAGATGGTTTTTTAGCTGCCAAGGGGATAAGGGGCTACGGGGAGAGGGCAGGGATATGGACCTAGGTATGGTTAGTATAGTAGACCTGAGTGATCTCCTGGACAAGTGTCGATCGCCTGGATTGAGGTCGGAGAGGAATTTCCCGGATTTTTTTCCCGAATTGGACCTGGGTTTTTATCCGTTTTTTTGCCTCCCCCAGGAGATCACGCGGTTCTTGGGGTGGAGAGGGGTGATAGCGGTATAAAGGGGAGGGTAGTGTCTTGTGTTCTGTGTCTTGTGTCTACTGTTTGTGGGTAAGTGTGTCTGTTTGGTGTTCAGCCATGAGTGAATGGCGGTGCGGGCTCGACAGACCTGGTGGTCTACTCTCGCACCTACTTTCTATGATTCTATGATTCTATGACCAAGGCAGGGGGGCGATGTTGTTCGAGGAGCGCTGACCTTCCTTCCTCCCCACCACGCCCCCCTTCTCTCTCTCTCTCTCGTACGCCCCCTCCACCCCCCCCCCCCTTATCCTGGGACCCCTGCTCTACATCCCGCACTGATCCCCATTCCCGCCTCTATTCAGTCCTCACTGACATCCCCTGTGCTCCCCTCCCCATCTCCCCCCCCCAATCTATTAATCCTGCGCTGATCACCCTATCCACCTCGCATTGATTCTCCTGCCACCCCCCCCCCCCCATCCATCCTACACTGGTTCCCCAATTCACCCTGTACTTACCCCTTTCCCATCCATCCTGCACTTCTCCTCCATCCATCCTGTACTGATCCCCCATCCATCCTGTACTAATCCACACATTCATCCCGTACTGACCCACCCTCCATTTACCCTGCACCTTCCCCTCATTCATCCTGTAGTGATCCCCTCATTCATCCTGTAGTGATCCCCCATTCATCCTGCGCTGATCTCCTCCCCCCATCCATCCTGTATTGATCCTCCCATTCAAGAAGAATGGGGGGAACAGTCTGAAGAAGGGTCTCGACCCAAAACATTGCCCATTTCCTTTGCTCCATAGATGCTGCCTCGCTAAATTTCTCCAGCACTTTTGTCTACCCCCATCCATCCCGTACTGAACCCCCCCATTCAACACCACTGACATCCCCCGTGCTGTCCCCTCACAATTTTACCTACTCCAACCAACATGTACTAATCCACCTGCCTCAATCCATCCATTCTGCACCGACTGCCTTCTAATCCCCCCCCCCCCCCCCCCCCCCCCAATCTATCCACCCCGCACTGATTCACACACACCCTCCTCCCTGACCCTATTGTCCTGGAAATGTCATCAGAGCGAACATTGACTATGTTTGATAACGGAATGCAATCAAATGTGTTTAATTCCCAATGTTATTATTTGTTTTAATCCATAAAGATGGATTAATTATATTGTGAACACGTGAAACATTAAATCCGCAGTGTTCGATTGTCACTGCTGCCGTTGACACGTTATTACAGAATTCATTTTAACGGCAAATCAATGCTCTTAATATGGAGTATCAGTACTGTAGTTATTTAATGAGCAACATTCACAACTATACGTACGCATGTTACTATGGTCCAGGATTGACACAGGTTGATCATACGCTGAATAATCCAACCACATTTTTGTTTGGAAGTAGAAAGGAATAATAGAAATTGCATTAATTGCAATGTGTAAAAAGAGTTGAGATACTGTCTTATAATTTTGCTGCATGTCATTGTGGGATATATCATGTTCAAAAGGGAACTGCATGAAGTTCTGAAGAAGGGTTTTCGGCCCGAAACGTCGCCTATTTCCTTCGCTCCATAGATGCTGCTGCACCCGCTGAGTTTCCCCAGCAATTTTGTGTACCCGTGGGATATATCATGTCTTGATTGGTGAATGTTTAGTTTGTGACTTTATTTGATGCAGAAATAATATGTGAATGCTTCATTGACCATAATTTCGACTGGTAACCAGGCACTTCGTCCGAGCACATTATAGCACGCTCCATGCAAGCCATCTTAAATGACCACCTAAACTGTCATTTGGCAACCTAAAAAGCTGCCAAGGTTGCCCAGCTGGCAACAGGGAAAAAAAATTAAGCGAGTGCCCTGCAGACGTCCAATCACAATGGATATCATTTACATATGACATCACAATGGGACGGGGTGGGAGATTGCAACATTCACGTGTTTCCACGAATGCAATCAACCTGGCATGCACAATCAAATGAGATAAAATAGACCAAGTTGTCCTCCCCCTCCCTCTCTACCCCCTTCCCTCTCTACCCCCTCCCTCTCTACCCCCTCCTCTCTGCCCCCTCCACTCCTTCCTCCTCCCTGTCAACCCCCTCCCTCTCTAACCCCCCCTCCCTCTCTAGGGAGTGGTGAGTATTGGGACCTATGGGTGAGTGGTGGAGTATTGTGTTCGGGGACCAGCCCTCCTCTGTGACGTTACACGCCCCCACCCCTCAATCTCTACAACCCTCCTCCTTCCTCCCTCTCTCCCCCCTCACCCTCTCCCTCTCTACCCCTCCCCCTTTTCTCTACCCCCCTCCCTCTCTAACCGCGCCTGTGCAGTTGGGGGCTATGCATGAGTGGATAGGGTGGGGAATGGGGGGAAAGAGGCAAATTAATAATATTAATATAATATCAAGGGGGTGGTTAGTGTGTGTGTGTGGGGGATGGTTAGTGTGTGTGGGTGATGCCACAGGCCGCCCCCCCCGCCAACCCCCCGCAACCGTGCATTGAGGGGACGGGACCCAAGAGTACATCATAGATTTATGATTTTACGCCACTTTACTCACCATTCTCCTGTGCTGCAAGTGCAACAAGTTTTGTTCAGATCGATGGTATATTTAAAAAGTTATTAAGGTTTAAAAATCTTTAAAAACGCACATGCGCATGTTGGTCTCTTCTCCTGTCTGTCAGCACCACGCAGATTGGTCTCTTCTCCTGTCAGTCAACGCCATGGTCGGGGTGGCGACGCCCCTTCCTGCACCACGGCCTCTCCTGCCTCACTCACAAACTCCTCTCTCCCTTCCTCACAGTAACTTGCCTAGTGTCTCCCCCACCAATGGAGGCGGCCGCGCGCAGGGGGGGGGGGCGGTCAGTGGAGGCCCTGGTCCCATCTCTCTCTTCCATCCCCATTCCCTGACATACCCTTAGTGTTCGATAATCCCGCATCACCCAGTGCCTCTGCCCCACCCGATGGTCTCTCCTCCACCTCAGCCCCAACCCTGGGGCCAGTGGCAGAGGGGCCTTCTACAAATGTACCCAGGCACCCCCTCCTCCTGTCCAATCCCCAATGCCACGGCTGGATGGGGCTTGCAGGCTCCATAATGGGAGCCGACGCGATGGGTGGAATATACTTGTCGTAGGGAGTATTGTTCCCCATGTGTTTAATCTTCTTTGCCACCTTGCCCCCCTTCTTTTGACCCTCCCCACCCCCCACCCGCGCTCTACGCAACCCCTGGGTTACCCGACTCAACTACAGGGGGGATGGGAGCAGGGGGGGAGGGGGATTAGTGGCACTGGAGGCAGAGGCCTCAGCCCGCGATTTGGGGCAATTCCTCCGAATATGCCCCACTTCCTTACAGGCATGGCACCTTGGGCGCTTCGATGTCCGGTAGACAGTGAAATCACGCCCATCCTGCTGGACACAGAACCGCCCGTCAACTACCTCCACCCGGTCCAGCAGCATCGTCAGCTGGCGCCGGAGGTAAAAAACGTGCCGCAACTCCTTCTTGCGAAGCCCCTGGGATGTCCGTGAGCACCTTCCCCAAGGTGTGATGGTGGGGAAGGAGGGCCTCATTTGTGATGCAGGGCGGGACGTTGACCACGACCACCCGCTGCGCGGTTGTCGCCAAGTGCTCGACCTGCAGGAATGTTCCCCCCACTGAGATCCCTTTCTTCACGGTCGCGTTCACCCCTCAACGGACTCGAGGAAGAACACGGCCTTCCCGAACATCCTCTCCATGTACAGAACGCCTGTGGGCTTGGCCGCCAAAGCTACGGCAGTCGTGTACTCCTCCAGGTTCATATGAGGGGGCAAGTAGCCCCTTGTACCATGCTCAAAAGGCAGGTTCCTCATGGAGAACCGGGCCCCCAGAGGAGCAGCTGAAGCAGCCGCATACGCATAGTTCCTGGAAGGCACCGTTTCCCCAGAACACTGACCCTGCATGGTATCAAGCGCTACAATCTAAAACATAGCACTTTAACACACTGACACACAGTCCAAATGGCATGAGGCCAAGTCCAAACACAAAAACAAATGGAACCATTCGAGGTAGGGCGGCAAATGGTGTCGCCTCGAACGTTGATAATGGCAGCTCCCCCGAAAAACTGCTGCATCACCACCTCCGCCCAGCTATCTCGGCTCTCCTGCGAACCCTGGCAAGCTGCTGACCTTCGCAGGCAATCCCAGCTGTTCTTCGCCGCTCCTACAGCAATGAAAGGGTCTGTTGTTGGAAACCTCCTATCTCCGTCAATCTTACCGAGAGAATTGTAGTGGCCATTTGGCCTGTTTTGCATGTTATTGATGATGGCATGTGCCTTTAAATTTTAGACTGCCCATAATATTGTGGGTGGGATTTATGACGTGTTTTTGGGCGTGTTTGGAGCTTAGATGCTTGCGCAGAAGTTTAGTTTTTAGATTAGTTTGGAGAGACGATGGGGAAAGTTAACCCTTCTACCATGTGAGATCATGCGGGATCATGCTAGATCATGCCAGTGTTACGGAGACACGAGGAGTTTACTAATGTTTAAAGTAATAAGCTGGAGTTCGAAGAAGATTGTAGAAACGAGTCGGAAGAAACTTGGATGTATCTTACTGTTTTCTATCAACAATAAAGTATTTATTCATCAAAACATAGAAACATAGAAAATAGGTGCAGGAGTAGGCCATTCGGCCCTTCGAGCCTGCACCGCCATTCAATATGATCAAGGCTGATCATCCAACTCAGTGTCCTGTACCTGCTTTCTCTCCATACCCCCTGATCCCTTTAGCCACAAGGGCCATATCTAACTCCCTCTTAAATATAGCCAATGAACTGGGCTCAACTACATTCTGTGGCAGAGAATTCCAGAGATTCACCGCTCTCTGTGTAAAAAATGTTTTTCTCATTTCAGTCCTAAAAGATTTCCCCTTTATCCTTAAACTGTGACCCCTTGTTCTGGACTTCCCCAACATCGGGAACAATCTTCCTGCATCTAGCCTGTCCAACCCCTTAAGAATGTTGTAAGTTTCTATAAGACTGTGCCTTGAAGGCATATCTGAGAAGAAGCTCTGAAGGTCTCTGTGAGTGAGCTTGCATGCGTTTCGAAGACACCCCCTTCCACCATTCTCATCCAAATAGCGGCTAGGATGCTAATTACCTGAAAGATATGAAAATCTGCCGCTACATTAAGTAGAAGGGAACCTCTGGCAGAGGAGTTAAATACCAGTCCCAGAGAGAGGAACAGAAGATTAAACAGAAGACTGGTTCCAGTCATGGAACTGAAGGAAAATACAAGTCCCACTCTACATTATCAGTATGTTATGATTTTGAAAGACATTTTGACAAAACAAAGCCACAGCTACTAGCAGAGACTTTTTTTTTTTTTTTAATATTTTATTTTATTAGAAGTAAGTACAGTCATATGGCACCAAAGTGCCTAATATATATTTTCATAATACATTTTATGTACAACTTCTTTTTTTTTTTTTTGTTACATTGAAAAAAGATTAGAATAAGAAAAAGAAGTTAGATAGTAAAGGATAGAAAGATGTGAAATATATAGTGTGTGAAAAAAGAAAACGAGTAAATGAAGAAAGTTGAGAGAGAAAATAGAGAAAATAAAATAAAATAAAAAAGAAAAGGAGATCATTATTTATAATCTTGACCAACCCTCGTCCAGTCCTGTAACAGTTATTTTTTACAATTGTGTTGCACCATATGATTCCAAAAAAACGACGAATGGAGACCAACTCGTTATGAATTGGTCTGATTTATCCATTAGGAGGAATCGCATTTCCTCAAGATGAGCGGTGTCCAACATACTTGCAATCCACATTTTAAGCGTTGGTATTGATGTACCCTTCCAAAATTTAAGAATTAATTTTTTTGCTATTATTAAACCATAGTTAAGGAATAGATTTTGAGATGTGTTCAATTTATTCCCATCTTCCATTACACCAAATATAATCGTTTCAGTATTAGGTTCCATTCTTGTCTTGAATAATTTTGTAAATATTTCAAAAATATCATTCCAAAATCTATAAAGTTTTATGCAGGAAACTAAGGAGTGTGTTATAGTTGCCTTTTGGGCTAGACATTTATCACAAGTGGCGGATATATTTGGATAAAATGTGTTCAAGCTTGTTTTTGAATAATATAATCTATGTACAATTTTAAATTGAATTAGATTATGTCTTACATTAATTGAACATTTGTGAATATATATCAGGTATTTTTCCCATTTAATCTTCGTAATTTTTATCATTAGTTCCCGTTCCCACTCTTCTCTAAGTACCTCTGTCGATGGTAGGTCTATATTTAGAATACTATTATATAAATATGATATTAATTTTTGTGAGTCAGCTTCAATATTCACTGCTTCTTCCAATAAGTCAGGAGTTACTTTTTGATATCCTTGTATATATTTTTTCACAAAATCGCAAATCTGAAGATATTTAAAATATTGGTTGTTTTTCAATTTAAATTTTAATTGTAGTTGTTGGAATGATAGTAGGTTTCCCATTTCGTACATATTCCCGATCCTTCTAATTCCGAGACTTTCCCATTGGTTATATGTCTTATCAATAAGAGATGGTTTAAATAAAGGGTTATTCGCTATTGGCATTAACAGTGATAGATTTCTTAATTTTAAAGATAATTTTATTTGTTTCCAAATTCTTATTGTACCATATATAATTGGGTTCTTCTTATATATTGTGTTATTCAGTTTTTTTGGGTAGAAGAGGATCGTTCCTATATTAAATAGATGGCAATCCTCCTTCTCCATTTTTATCCATTCTGTCTGTTGGGTAGAACTATCCAACCAATAAATCATATTCTTAATATGCACTGCCCAGTAATAATATATAAAATTCGAAGTGAAAGTCCCCCGACCTCTTTTGGTTTACATAAGTGTTTTTTTGTGATTCTATGTGATCTATAGTCCCAAATATAATTAGTAATATTAGAGTCTAATTTAAAAAATATATATTTTGGTATATATACCGGTATAGATTAAAATAGGTATAGTAATTGTGGTAGGAAGTTCATTTTTATTGCATTTATTCTACCTAATAATGATGAGGGAAATGTTTTCCAAAATTTAATCAACGTATTAAGTTTATTTAATAAAGGTATGAAATTAGCATTGAATAATGCTTTATATTTTCTAGTAATCTGAATACCCAAATATTTAAATTTTTCTGTTGCGATTTTAAAGGGGAACTTCAGTAAGTGTGTAGGTTCTTGAGGTTTTAATGTCATGATTTCACTTTTATTCCAGTTTATTCTATATCCAGAAAAAGACCCAAATTCTTCTATTAAGTTTAATAAATTTGGTATGCTCGTTTGTGACTTTGTAATATATAAAAGTATATCGTCTGCATTTAATGAGATTTTATTCTTTGAGTCCCTGGTATTATAGCCCTGAATATTCGGATGAATTCTTATACTTTCAGCCAGGGGTTCTATCATAAGGGCAAATAGCAGGGGTGATATTGCACATCCCTGTCTATCAAACCCTTGATAGTTGAAATTTTTGAGATAACATGTTATTAGTTAAAATTCATGCCATTGGTTTATCATATAATAATTTTACCCATGTTATAAAATTCTCTCCCATATTAAATTTTTGTAGTACTTTATATAAGTATTGCCACTCTACCTGATCAAATGCTTTCTCTGCATCCAAAGAAATAATTGATATATCTTCTTCCTCTACTTTATGCGAGTACATTATATTAAACAGGCGTCTCAGATTATTAAATGAGTATCTTTTAGGTATAAACCCCGTTTGATCAGGGTTTATCAATTTACTAATATATTTGCTTAATCTTCTTGCTAAAATCTTTGCTAAAATTTTCTGATCTGTATTTAAAAGTGATATAGCTCTGTATGAGCCCGGATCTTCTAAATCTTTATCTTTTTTTGGAATAAGCGTAATAGTTGATTCTGTTAGTGTTTCAGGTAGTTTGTTTTCTTTAAAAGCATGGGAGTATAAATTAAATAAATAAGGGGTTGTTATCTCCTGAATTTTTTTTATAAAATTCATTATTAAAACCATCTGGTCCCGGTGTCTTACCATTTTTCAGCTATTTTATTGTTTCACCTATTTCTTTGATTGTAATTTGAGCTCCTAGTTCCTCTTGTTCCAAAAGGTCCAGTATTGGAAGATTACAGTTATCTAGAATGTTTTTTATTTTACTATCTTCTATTTTAATTTTAGATGTATATAAGTTTTGGTAAAATTGGGCAAATCTATTATTAATATCTTTAGGTAGTATTAATAGTTCACCTTTCTCTGATTTAATTTTGGTTATAGTATTTTCCTTTTCTTGTTTTTTCAATTGGCGAGCTAAAAGCTTATGTGGTTTGTCACCAAACTCAAAATGTTCCTGTTTTGTAATTTGGAATAGTCTTATTACTCTTGCCGATAAAATTCGATTAAGTTTAAATTTCAGTAATATTATCTTATTGTGTTTATCTGTCGTGGAATCTTTGGCATTATCCAACTCTAACTGTCTGATTTCTTGTTCTAACAACAATTGTTCTGTCTTATTCTTTTTATTTTGAAAACTTTGATATGAAATTATAATTCCTCTCATAAATGCCTTAAAAGTTTCCCATAATAAAGAAGGCAAAGTACCTGGTATATCATTTGTATCGAAAAAAAGTTTCATTTGTTGTTTTAAATATTGATAGCCTTGCACTTCACTTAAAATATGTGTATTAAACCTCCAAAAAATTTTTTTGCTCGGCATTCCCTCAAATTTTACTGAAAATGTCAACGGAGAGTGATCTGAGATACTACTAATGTGGTATGTTGGGTTGTTTGTATATGGCATTAATTTCATATCCACTAAAAAATAATCAATTCTTGAATAAGTTTTATGCACCGAAGAGTAAAACGAGTATTCCCTTCCAACTGGATTAGCAGATCTCCATACATCTATTATATTAGTATTTTTTATATATGTATTTAGAAGTTCGCTAGTTTTAGATTTTAAATTACTCTTCTTTTGTTTTGCTGATTTATCTAGATATGAATCTAAAACACAGTTAAAGTCCCCCCCTATTATCACATTTTGGTAATTAAACTCTGATATTATGTCAATAATTTTATCAAAAAATTGGGGGTTATCAAAATTCGGAGCATAAATATTTATCAAAGTTAGTGGGGTTGCATAAATTTCACCCGAAACTATAATATATCTTCCCTCTTTATCTGATATAGTATTCTTTAATTTAAAAGGAATACCTTTCCTAATAAGAATAGCTGTACCCCTAGATTTAGAAGTAAATGAGGAGTAGTATGTTTGGCCTATCCAATTCGCCTTTAATCTTATGTGTGTTTGTTGTTTCATGTGTGTCTCCTGCAAAAACATTATGTCGCTTTTCAACGATTTTAGTTGGGCAAAAATTTTACCCCTCTTAATTGGTTCGTTGGCACCCCTTATATTCCAACTACAAAATGTAATTCCTCCATTCTTTATTTGTCTATCGTCTTGCATTGTAAATCAAGGTAATATTCCTGAATCATATGGTGCAACCAAATACCTCAGAATTTTAGGACTTGGGTGGTCATCCCGGTTTATTAGATTTATATTGCATCTCCTTCTTGAGACTTTTGTTTGATTAATTTAAAGACTTGGCAATCTGCCAAGACCTCTTTAAAATCATGGAATTAGAAGATGAAGTAAGCTACGCCAGAAGAGCCACGTGGTGGTGAAGAAAGACCCAGGCAACTTGAAGAAACAGATATTTCACATACTGCCTGCTTGAGGGAAACCGACAAAGAGAGAAAAGAATTATGGTTACAGGTTAACAGATTAATTAATACACAGAAAAAACTAATGGAATCAGAACAGAACGTGATCAAGGTGAAACCAAACTTGAGCCAACTATGGAACCTCTACCAGGAGGTCGGCAAGAAACAAGATGTACTGCTGTGTTCAGAGCCGTCTTGGGAAGAACGCAGAAGACATACGCAGTGGGTTGAAGTCAGGTTGAAGATATTCAATGGTTTCATGAAAAAGGCAGAGAAGTGGTTATCTGAAATTATGTCACAAGTTACGAGTTTAGTAGCTGGAAGTGCGAAACAACGTGCCACAATGGAAGAAGAAAATTCAAGCGGTGAAGAGTCTGACAGTTCAGATTATGAGTCTCCTGCGAAAGTCAAGGCACAACAAGGTTTGTACAGTGCTGTACCACCTCCCAAAGTTCAGAATGGAAAAGCAGGCGTGACCATGAAGAAACAAGCCGCAGGAGTGAGTAAAATGGAAATCAGTGACCTGTCAGACGACAGCTCAGACAGTAGTGATGGAGAGGCAACCCTAAAACCTGCCACAACAATTACACAGAGGAAAGCTGACCCCATGCTGGCCAAGGCGGCTGTTGCCGCTCAGAAGCCTGCGACCAAGAAGGCCAGTACCAGCTCGGACAGCGAGTCTGATTCTGAAAGTACCGAAGAATCTTCAAGAGATGAAGAGCCTCAGTTGAAGACCCCTGTAGCCCAACTACGAATGGTAAAGGCCAAGCCTTCATTACTGCCTGCAAAGTCTGTGGCCAAAAAAGCCGATAGCAGCAGCAGAGACTGCAGTAGCAGCTCAGATAGTTCAGGATATAAATCTGGTTCCTCAGCCAGTTCGGTTTCGAGGGCTTCTGCTCGATTGGGAGCTAAAGCTAAGTTAGCTGCGCTCTCGATAGAAGCGGATGCCATGAAGAAAAAACATGAAATCGAGCAGGATCAAGAAGTCATGAGGCGACAGCAAGAAGAGATGATGCGACAGATGACGCAACAGATGATGCGACATCAAGAAGAGATGAGGCGACAAAAAGAAGAGATGACGCGACAGGTGACACAACAACAAGATGAGATCAGGCGATGTAAGGAACTGGAATTAGACACAAAGATGGCGGTGGCCAAAGCAAAGAAGGATATACTGGAAAGTGAGGGGTCAAGATGCAGTTATAGATCGTCGAGGACGATGAGCTCTGGACCAAGAAGAAAAACTGCTCAAAATGAATTAGCAGCTGGATCAATTCCACAATCGAGGTCCATCGAATTTCTAGGCTTTGAAAACCAATTGGAACAAAGGAAGATGGGTGAAACTGCATCTCAGCAAATAGGTGCTAAATTGAAACCAACTACTATTGGAGCGTTCATACAAGCTCGAGATAGACCAATAGACCAATAGATAGACCAAGGTCTAAGGCACGGGCTCGAGCAAGTCAGTTTGACCCAAGACCTATTTATCAACAGGTGGAGCCAAGACAGAGTTATCAGGATGGATTATTGGCAATGTTGAATAGGCAAACTGAATTTAACAAGATTATAGCTCGACAAAATACCTCTCTCATTCTACCACCAGTAGAAATTCCTACGTACATTGGAGTATGAAACTTTCGTAAGGGCACTAGAAGAGGTATTAGAGACGAAAGTTAAGGATGAAAAAGAGCGCTTACGATTTCTGGTGAAGTACACGTGGAAGTGTGAAGGTACTTGTTAAAGGTTGTCAGATGGAACCAGGCGACCAGGACTATAAAAAGGCAAGAGAATTACTAAAAGAACGTTTTGGTGATGAACAGAGGATTGCGAACGCATACATTGAGAAGGCCCATGCTTGGAAAGAAATCAAACCAGAAGATGGGGAAAAATTGAGTGATTATGCAATATTTCTGAGAGAATGTTGCAGCTCAATGAAAAATCTCGGCTAAATGCAAGAAATGAATCTTGTGAGTAATACTAGAATCATATTGAGCAAGTTGCCCAGACGACTGAGAGAAAAGTGGAGAGATGAGGCAGGCAAAATTAGAGATGAGAGCAAACAAGTAGCCAGGCTACCAAACCTGGTGGAATTTTTAGAAAGAGAAGTACGGTACATGTTAGACTCATACCACGGAACTATTGAAGATCGCAGATCACTTACAACTTATAAAGGTTCTACCTTTTCCAAAACTGAAGAAAGATCTAAATCTAAGAGAAGTAGTTTTACTATCACAACCAGACCTGTGGAAAAGACAGATGGAATAAAAAGAAATGTGTCTACTAGCAAGCAAATACTATTTTGTTTGTTATGTGATGAAGTTGGTCACACCATAAGATGTTGTCATAGATTCAAGATGAAATAATATGAAAACAAGATGATGAGAGACTGTAAGAGTCCTATAATTTGTTATAAGTGCAATCAATATCATCCTGAAGCACTTCACATTGAAGAAGAGTTACCAGAGCAAATAGAAAAAGATGAACTGGAACAAATAGAATAGGGTAAGAAGCCAACTACTAGAAATGCTATCACCTCGCCTCAAGTAACTGCTCATATTGGGGCCGGGGTTGAAGCTTGTAATTTTTCTATCTTACCAGTACAGGTAAGGAAAGGCAAGACGAATATTGTGTTGCAAACATATGCTTTTCTGGATCATGGAAGTTCGACTACCTTTTGCACAGAAAGCCTGACGAGAAGGCTGAATATCAGAGGAGAAGAGACTAAGATTCGATTACATACCATGAATAAAGATAAAGAGAGCATGAGTCATTGTATTACGAGTATGGAGATATCCAGTTTGGATGGAGATAATTTCATACCGATATCTGAAGTGTTTACGCATGGAACTATGCCTGTTGGTCGTCAAAATATACCAAGACATGAAGACTTAAAGCAATGGCCTTACCTGAAGGATGTCAAGATATCTGAAATAAATTCTAGTGTTGAACTACTGATCGGAACGAATGTTTTGAAGGCTTTGGAACCAAGACAGATTGTTAGGAGCCAAGGCGATGGACCGTATGTTAAGAAAACCCGACTTGGATGGGTTATCTATGGCTCCTTGAAAAGGAACCACGAAAACGAAAATCAGATGAACTATCCTACCATTGCTGTTAATCAAATGTCTACTGATGAATTAGAAAAGCCGGTGATGAAGCCATACAATCATGACTTTAATGAAAGTACCAGCAAGGAATCCGAAGAGATGGCGAATGAAGAATTGAAGTTCATGGATGCTATGAACTACTCAGTGAAAACAGATGGACATTATTGTGTGGACTTACCTTTCAAACAAGAAAGTGTTAATCTGCCGAATAATCGTTGTATGGCAGAGAAACGTACCCAGAATTTGAAACGCAAGTTTGGCGAGAATAGTAAATTTCATGAAAGAAGAATCTCTTTGAAGAATAACTTCTACAAGGATGATTGCTTAAATTCCATGTCTACTGAGCAGGAAGCAATTCTACCAGTAGAACATCTGACCTCTTGGCAATCAGGGAGGATTCGTACTTTCGAAGTGGAACAGCGACAATTGTGAAAGCATTCCACTGGATGACAGAGCCAAAGAAGCCAGAGAGTTGGATTTGGACAAAGACGATCTGCCAATGGAAAGAGCATTGGGAGTTACTATTGTGGTACAACTGAAGTATGTTAACACGGAAGAAAATTCTGTGAGAATTGACAGTTCTTCTTAAGCGAGAAGAAATGGATCAATGAACTAAAATCACTCTGCAAGCTAGACAGAGAATGGCCAAAGCTTGAGCTGGGATTTGAAATCTCCGCTAAATATCCGGACATCAAAAATCAAACTTAATGGTGAACTTTATTGTTAAAGATCCTGTTATTCTTTTGAAGGATTTTCATACTTCAACATTACTGTTGCAACATATCCATGAGTTGATCGGACATGGAGGAAGACGAATCATGCTGTCAAAGCTTTGAACTATTATCTTTTGGACTATATACTGGGTATCATGCCTAATTTTAAGGGTTTGGTGCGATGCGACTTTGAACTAAAACCACTGTTGTAATATGATTAATAACTTAGTTGTGGTTGCTTCTAGAAGGCGAAAGTGAAGATGGAAGAATCGATGAAGAATTCGGATTGCAGATATATAGTGCATGCTATTTTTTTCCTCGTTAGTATAGTGATTAATATCCCCGCCTGTCACGCGGTAGACTGGGGTTCAATTTCCCGACGAGTAGCCACAGGGTTTTTCCATTACCTTTTGATTTTGATGTAT
Source organism: Amblyraja radiata (assembly GCF_010909765.2). Lineage (NCBI taxonomy): Eukaryota > Metazoa > Chordata > Chondrichthyes > Rajiformes > Rajidae > Amblyraja > Amblyraja radiata. Next base: position 23,543,547 of record NC_045982.1, on the reverse strand, counting down.
GTATAGCCTTTATGGACACTTTTTTTAATGTTTATTAGTAATTGCCTCGTAATATACTCAGAACAATTAGCAGCCGGTATGAAGTGGCCATTTGGCCTGTTTTGCATGTCATTGATGATGGCATGTGCTTTTAAATTTTAGACTGCCCGTAATATTGTGGGTGGGATTTATGACGTGTTTTTGGGCGTGTTTGGAGCTTAGATGCTTGCGCAGAAGTTTAGTTTTTAGATTAGTTTGGAGAGACCATGGGGAAGGTTAACCCTTCTACCATGTGAGATCATGCGGGATCAAGCAGATCATGCGGGCCACATGCCTGATCCTGCCAGTGTTACGGAGACACAAGGAGTTTACTAATGTCTAAAGTAATAAGCTGGAGTTCGAAGAAGATTGTAGTAACGAGTCGGAAAAAACTTGGATGTATCTTACTGTTTTCTATCAACAATAAAGCATTTATTCATCAAAAGACTGTGTTTTGAAGCCATATCTGAGAAGAAGCTCTGAAGGTCTCTGTGAGTGAGCTTGCATGCGTTTAGAAGACACCCCCTTCTACCATTCTCATCCAAATAGCGGCTAGGGTGCTAATTACCTGAAAGATATGAAAATCTGCCGCTACAAGAAAGGAGGCTTAGTCGTCAGCTCCAGGCTCCAAGGCCGCAGAAAGAGGTCGAGACAGTGCAGGTGCAGAAAACCTCCCACACCACACGAAAGCCAGACCAGCCCGGTCAGCAACGACGAGGCAGAAAGTGGGAGTTGTTCTGGACGCAGGTGTAAAAGTCCAGAAAGATTTTCTCCTCCCTTTTGGTGAGCCGCAGTTCCTGGCAGGTTGCCAGCCAGTTGTGCGAGCTCGACAGTTAGTTGATAAGAATGCTCGCGGTCCCAAAAACAAGCAGAAACTTTAAAACAGGTCTCTGCAATGTCGCACAAAGATATTTATGTATCGCTGTGCCTCCTCTGGATTCCAAGATGGTTTAACACACTAGTTCTTATGTTTGGACGAAGGCTCCGAATCACCACACCTCCTCGCGTAACTGGCTTGGCGGGGATGATGGTATTGAATGCCGAGCTGTGGTCAATAAACAACAGTAAGTGTTTTTACGTGCTGACAGCACGTGTACTCAGGATCGAACCAGGGTCTCTAGCGCTATAAGGCAGCGACTCTACTGCTGCACCACTGTGCTACCTACTAAATCACCACTGTGCTGCCTACTAAATCAGACAAAAGCAGGAATGAAGCAGTTGCAACTGATGACCGAACAAATTACAACATTTTGCATGTTGATACGGTCCGCAGAATCCACAATAGTCTGAAATTTCTTCAGATACAGCAAGACACCATCACCGCAGAATACATAAATGAAGAGTTCAACACAATGCTCACTAAGTAAATATTTGTTTCTGTTAATGCAAGGCTGCTACCCTGAAGTTGATGAAAACGTGCTTTGTTACATTTGGAGTTTATTTTCTGAATGGTCATATGTTGTATTTGTGTTCAGCTTACCTTCAGATTCAGATTCAGATTCAACTTTAATTGTCATTGTCAGTGTACAGTACAGAGACAACAAAATGTAGTTCTTGTCCTTGGAGAGCCAACTGGACGAGATTCTGAAAGATTTCAGCTAAGAAGCTCATTCTAAAGTTAAGCCTCTTCTGTCTGATAAGTCCAACAAAACGGTTGGGCAAGAGAGTTCCTCTTAAAGTTCCATCTGCGAACACTCAAAATGATATTCTTGACATGGAATTGTGTAACATTCAACTCTGTCACTAATGTTGAGCTTTTTTCTGTTTTTGAACATGTAAAGAAATCCTGTTATGTGACTATGCAGCTTTCTGTGTCATATGGTCAATGTGCAACTTATACTGTTATAGAGTTCTACACCACAGGAACATGTCCCTTGACTCAATTCATCCATACCAATTAAGATATCCCATTTTCCTGGCCAATGACCTTCTGAACCTATACTAATCATGTACCTACTGTATCCAAATGTATTTAAAACATTGTATTTGCACCAACCTCTGTCGCTTTATCTGGCAATGCATTCCATATATCTGTGTGGAAAACGTTGACCCTCAGGTCGATCCCTTTTAAATCTTTTCTCTCTCACCCCAAATCTATGCCCTCGAGGTTTAGACATCCCTTCCCTAGAATAAAACAATGTTACCATCCACCTTATCTATGCCCCTTATGGTTTTACATAACTTTATAAGGTCATCCATCTGTTCCCTACACTCCAGGAATAATGTCTCCGTCTATCCAGCCTCTCTTAAAATTGCAGGTGCTGCAGTCTCAATAACACCCTCATGATCCTTATACCCTAGCTCTCTGTTCTACAGAATTTTCCAATGTCTATCATTTCCATTAACGTCCTGCCCTGGACGTCCCATCGATTAACTGATCCTGTTGGAATCTTAGTAACTTCTTTGCTGCCCACCATATCAATTTTGGTGTCATCTGCAAAATTACTAACCACGACAACAATGTTATCATCCAAATTGTTGCTATAGATGACAAGCATTGGTGGTTATAGCACAAATCCCTGCAGGAGAGTTATAGATTTCCATCACACAGACCATACTTCCAGGCATTGACTCCCTCTACAATTCAAGCTGAATTGGAAAAGCACCCAACATAATCAAAGACTTGCCCCACCCCGATTATTTCTGCTTCTCTCTTCTCCCGTCTGGCAGAGGGTACGGTACATATGACAATAATAAACCTAAACCATATCACTGATCACAGGCCTCCAATTTGAAAAACAACTCTGCTACCACCCTGACTCTTTCCATTAAGTTCACCCTGGATCCCATGTTGTCCAACCTACCAGAGCAGACTGCCACGATGGACCTTGTCAAAGACTTTGCGACGTGCATGTACATAACATCTACCATCCTGCCCTCGTCAGTCCTCTTAGTCACCAAAAAACATGATCAAATTTATCAGGCATTTTATCCCATACACAGAGCCATTCCTTTCCTATATGCTAGTTTATCCTGTTCCTCAGACTCCCTTTCACTATCTTTCCCACCACTGACGTTAGCTTAACCGGCTTGGGTTGTCCTTGCAGCCATCCTTAAAATAAAATCACAACAATAGCCATTTTTTGTGCAGGAAGGAACTGCAGATGCTAGTTTACATCGTAGACACACATTGCTGGAGTAACTCAGCAGAACAGACAGAATCTCCGAATAGAAAGAATGGGTGTCGTTTCGGATCGAGACCCTTCTTCAGACTGAGAGTCAGGAGAGAGATAGGCACAGACATAAGGAAGGGTAAGGTGTGAAAACGAGACATCAAAAGAGATGGGTTCAAGGAAAATGTAGAATAGATCATTGTTAGCTAGGATAAGGTTACAACGAAGCATACAGAGATAAAATTTAATCGGGGGACAGTAAGACTGGCTGGAGAACTAGGAAAGAGGAGGGATGGAGAGAGAGGGAGAACAAGGGATACTTGAAATTAGAGGTTAATATTCATACCACTGGGGTGTAAACTGTCCAAGCGAAATATGGGGTGCTTTTCCTACAATTTGCGCTGGGCCTCACTCTGACGGTGGAGGAGTCCCAGGACAGAAAGGTCAGTATGGGAATGGCGGGGGGGGGGGGGGGGGATGTTAAAGTGTTTAGCAACCGGGAGATCAGGTAAGTTTAGGCAGACTGAGCTGAGGAGTTCAGCGAAACGATCACCGAGCCTGCACTTGGTCTTGCCGATATATAAGAATCCACTCCTGGAATAGCGGATACAGTAGATGAGGTTGGAGGAGGTACAAGTGAACCTGTGCCAGACTGTCAGGATCCTTGGACGGAGTCGAGGAATGTATAGGGAATGGTGTTGCATCTCCTGCGGTTGCAGGGAAAAGTACCTAGGAAGGAGATGGTTTGGGTGGGAAGGGACGAGTTAACCAGGGAGTTGCGGAGGGAATGGTCTTTGCGGAAAGCGGTGGAGATGGGAAGATGTGGCTAGTGATTGGAGGATTGATTATGTGCTGTCTGCGATGGCTGATGGGATGAAAGGTGAGCACTAGCCACTCTCTAGATCTCTTGAACCTCTCTTGTAGTTAAAGATGACACAATCATCTCTGGCATGGGCCCTGCAGTTTCTTCCCTAGCTTCCCACAAAGTAAGTAAGTAAGTAAGTAAGTTTATTGGCCAAGTATTCACAAACAAGGAATTTAGTCCTAGGATAATGTCAAGGAATTTAAGTCCTAGGATAATGAGATCCTGATCAACAAGATATTCAGCCTTAAAATTACCATAATATTATTTGTGGTTAATTTGAGGTTCACTTGCCCCTCCTCCAACCTCATCTACTGCATCCGCTGTTCCAGGTGTCAACTCCTGTATATCGGCGAGACCAAGCGCAGGCTTGGCGATCGTTTCACTGGACACCTCCACTCAGTCCGCCTTAACCTACTTGATCTCTCAGTTGCTCAGCACTTTAACTCCCCACCCATTCCCAATTTGACCTTTCAGGAAAGGTCAAATTGGAGGAACAGCACCTCATATTTTGCTTGGGTAGCTTACACCCCAGTGGTATGAACATTGACTCCTCTAATAACCCTCGCCTTCCCTCTCTCTCAATAGACAATAGACAATAGGTGCAGGAGTAGGCCCTTCAGCCCTTCGAGCTCTCCATCCCCTCCCTCTTCCCAGTTCTCCCACCAGTCTTACTAATTATCTCCGACTACATTCTATCTCTATCCCGCCCATTCCCCTGAAATCAGTCTGAAGAAGGGTCTCGACCTGAAACGTTGCCCATTCCTGCTCTCCAGAGATGATGCCTGTCCCGCTGAGTTGCTCCAGCATTTTGTGTCTACCTTTGATTTAAACCAGCATCTGCAGTTCTTTCATACACATAATATTTGTGGACCTGCTGTGGACATCATTAAATGTAGGCACTGCGTACACAACCTGATATTGTAAGGAGCTATCAGTGTCACAACGCAAGATATTACAGACATCCAATGTTACATGGAATGTCCTTTACAAAGAAAATATTCCAGGAACTGTAAATGATTTTGTCTGATAAAGAAATATTCTCCAACTTCCCCATTATTGAAGGATTGTATGTTCATTCCATCATGTTGACTGATCCACCTATATGTAGTGCATTGATTCACCATATGCATATTCATTTTTTATCTATACCCGAGTGCTCCAATGAGTGTGGCAAATAGTAAATCTGTATTCAGTATCTGTGATTGTGCATTGGTTTCACCACTCAATATAGTCTTATGAATTCTGAAACACCAAGTAATTAACAACTTACCTGAAATAGTTGAGTGTTCCAGAGCACCTATATTTTTTCACCTTTAGCTTTGAGGATAGCTACCACAACAATGAGATAGGTGACTGTTGTAATTAATTATTTATTTTTTTAAATCTTGTTCTTTGTTAAAGTTATTCTTTTCTCTTTGGATCCTATTCATAATAGCATTTGGTGGTCTTTTTACCTCAACTGCTCTATTCTCTGAAAGTGACAATGATCTTGTCTACTCAAGCACATCAAACAATTTGATATCCTTTTCAAGAGCTATTTCTCTCTCCTTTTACCAATCACCAACAACCCCTCGTTTAAACCGTCTACTTTAGATAAGGCGTTTGCACAATGGGAAAATTTAGGTATTAAAAGGCTGGGAGATCTTTAAGAGAAGGGGATCTTCCTCTCGTTTCAAGAATTACAGGTGAGATATCATTTGAAAGTTAGTAATTTTTTTAGATATCTTCAAATCTGAGACTATGTGAAAACACACACGCAAGATTGTCACTCTATGGGCCCAGATATATTAGACGAATGCATGAATAGAAAGGCGGATACAAGTAAGTTAATATCCTATATTTACAATACCCTTTTAACTGCACATATCCCACCTTTGGAAATAACTAGGCGACCATGGCAAGATGAATTGGGTTTATGCGGGGGGGTGGGGGGGGGGGGGGGGGGGGGGGAGAGGGGCAAGGTATATCTCCATCTTTTCTTACACTCAAGAACAAATAATTCACATTTGGCCATGATGTCTCAGATTGTGCAAATTGTTTCTTTTCCATTTTTCATTGTGCAACAAAACACAATTGTCTTAAATACTCCAATCTGCTGTGGAGTGAAATGCGCAGTCAGTGCAGCTTTTGTTTCTAAATATGTTATTTTGTGCCATAAATATCTTGTAAATCATCACCACCACCGTGTAATAGGAATGTTTTTTCTTACATTATCAATTATGCCAGGTCCTGTCAGTGCCCGAACCAAGGATAGATTGGAATGCCTGTTCATTGAATGATGTTAGGCATATCGGTCACCATTTTAACAGTACATGGATGCAGCTCTGCAGCTGAAAGCATCACACATAGTTTATTGAAACATATTCTAATTGGCAGACTCAATTAGAAATTTGAATTAACTGTTTCCTTGACAGCTGTGGGATTAATTGACAACTGATAGTTACAATGCAACATTCAGGGGATTCTATACACCAGAGTAAAACATAAATGGCAAAAATACATTAATGGCTTGTACTTGCAGATACAAAATGCAGAAAAAAGCTTTTTTCTTTGTTTATCGTTGTTGGCAGTGTAAATTACAATTGGTAAACACTTGATAGCTATGATTAATTAGATAAACTCAATTGCTGCACAATGCAGAGCAAAATCTCCGAAACTGAGTACTCAGCAAACCCAAGTTATCGCCACAGCCCCATCCTCTGCTTTCATGTTCCAAGCGGGCAACTCTGGAACGTTATCCCTATGATCCTTTCCAAAACCAATTCCTAGCATCAAACAATGTTCACAGCTGATCCCCACAACTAAGGACTGACAATGGTATCCTCTTCCCCATCTCACTCCACTTTCCCAGTTCCATTCCTATCATTAACCATTGATCTAATTTGGTCCCCTAATTACCTTCCTTGTGATTGTCATGATCCAAGGCCTTGGAGGAAAAACCTTCTTGTAAGTTTAGTCTTGAGGCATCTGCATGTCACTCGTTAGTATGCAAACTTGGACTCTTGCACAGAACTAACAAGACATCCCTTCACACGGAACTAGTTTCATGTGGATATTTCAGCTTGTACAATTTCTATGCCAAAAAGAGTGCAGATATTGGAATGGGCGACAAAAACAAACTGCTCAAGAAACGCTGCTGGTCAAGCAGCATCTGTAGGGTGGAACTAATTGTTAATACTTCAGCTTGTGATCGAAATGAATGAATTCATATTTTTTACACATTATTCTACACCTGGCACTTCTTGCTCACTTACATAATCTGCCTAAAACATGTTGTGAAACCCACAACCTTTTAGCTTACTTTAATTTAGATATTTATATCGGTAAACATTGATATAATACACAGCAATTTATTTTGAACATGGCATTATGTTATCATGTTCATTAGCATAAATTGAACATTGCTGAAGGTACAATACTAATCCTTCAGGCACGCCACAATTAACAAACTGTCATCCAAAAAAATCTATTCCTTTCTATTTTTCCTTTACATTCTGATTAACAAGATTTACAAAGGGCTCCCCTTATATATCTTGGTAGTGACAGCCTCAAAAAACATAAATATTTGTCAATTGCAATATTGCTTTCTTAACCTAGACCAAGTGCAGACCCGTTGGGTCTGTTCCCGCAACGCGCGGTTGCGAGGGGGGGGGGGGGGTCGGCCTGAGGCGTCACACACACTAACCAACCTCTCACACACACTAACCACCCCTCACACACACACACACTAACCACCCCCATTGATATTATATTAAGAAGAAAGGGAGGAGAGGGGTAGGGCCGCCCAGCAGCCGTCGGCCTCACAGTGAGCCTCAGCTCCAAGCGCATCCTCGGCGCTTTAGACCCCGAGTACGGGGAGGATGGAGTGGGCGGGCGTGATCCCGAGTGAGCCTGTGGGCAGCCAGCGAAGACGGCGAAAAGCAGCGGGGGGACCAGCCGATCTGTGGCTTCCGCCAGTGTGATTGAGCCGAGCCGGGGGGGGGGGGGGAGTGGAGGAGAGCCGGGCGGCAGCAGCCGTTATGGATGCGCGGGGCACGCGATGAGAAGGTGGCCAGCGGGAGGCGAAAAAATGACTGAGTGGGGGGGGGGGGGGGGTGAAGGATTTTATTAAAAATCTGTCCAGAAAAATTACTAAATTTAATGAGGAGTGGATTTGCGAATGTAAAAGTAAAATCTCTAGCGAAATGGTAAAAATCTTGGCGTTTTTGCGTCTGGTTTTCGCGGAGTAACGAATCAACGGCAAAATCAAAATGACAATACACACATACACACACAGTTTTAAAAGTATATAGATATGTGTGTGCATGTGTACGTTGTTATCACATCCATAATGTTTGTCTGATAACTAACTGATGTTGATATCTGGGCTATAGTTCATGAGTTTCTCCATTCTCTTTTGAAAAACATTGTTACATTTGCTACCTTTCAATTTGCTGGGATTTTTCCAAAATCTAGGAAATTTTGGAAGATTACCACTAATGCATCCATTACTCTAATTACTTTCAATGATTGTGCTTGCAAATCACTCCAACGCCTCCTTCAGCCACATTCTCTAACTCAGCCCCATCAAGTTAATTATTCTGTATGTAAATCACCTAAATCCCAAATCAAATTAGGCTGGAGCCTTGAAACTCTTTCAAGTAACATAATAATTTGATATGCTTTACAAAGGAATCCATTTGAAACCTGCAGTAACATTAAGAACAGAACAGGGGATTGGGGATCGGGAGATACAGAGAAGTAATCAGAGAAGGGGGGGGAGAGAAATGGGGAGGGGGGGTAGAGAGAGGGGGAGGGCGGGGAAGAGAGGGGGGAGGGGGGTAAGAGAGAGGGGGAGGGGGGGAAGAGATAGGTGGAGGGGGGGAGAGACAGGGGGAAGAGAGAGGGGGAGGGGGGGGAAGAGAGAGGGGAGGGGGGAAGAGAGAGGGGGGGGGAAGAGAGAGGAGGGGGGAGAGAGAGGAGGAGGAGGGGGAAGAGGGAGGGGGGGAAGAGAGAGGAGGAGGGGGGAAGAGAGGGGGGGGGAAGAGAGGGGGGAAAGAAGAGGGGGAGAGGGGGGGGAGAGAGGGGGGGGAAGAGAGGGGGGAGAGCGGGGGAGAGAGGGGGGGAGAGAGGGGAGGGAAGAGAGGGGAGGAGAGAGGGGAGGGAAGAGAGGGGGAGAGAGAGGGGGGGAGAGAGGGAGAGAGAGGGGGAGAGAGAGGGGGAGAGAGGGGGGGGGAGAGGGGGGGGGGGGGGGGGGGGGGGAGGGGGGGAGAGCGGGGGGGGGAGAGGGAGAGGGAGGGGGAGGGAGAGGGAGGGGGGGAGAGAGGGGGGGGAAGAGAGGGGGGGAAAGAGAGGGGGGGAAGAGAGGGGGGAAGAGAGGGGGGGAGAGAGGGGGGGGAGAGAGGGGGGGAAGAGAGGGGGAGAGAGAGGGGGAGAGAGAGAGGGGGGAGCGAGAGGGGGAGGGGGAGAGAGAGAGCGGGAGGGGGGAGAGAGAGGGGGAGGGGGGGGAGGGAGGGGGGAGAGAGGGGGGAGAGAGGGAGCGAGGGAGGGGGGGGGGAGAGAGGGGGGGGGGAAGAGAGGGGGGAGAGAGGAGAGAGGAGAGAGTGGGTGGGGAGAGAGGGGGGGAAGAGAGGGGGGAAGAGAGGGAGGGAGAGAGGGGGGGAAGAGAGGGGGGAAGAGAGAGGGGGAGGGGGAGAGAGAGGGGGAGGGGGAGAGAGAGGGGGAGGGGGGGAGAGAGGGGGGGAGGGGGGAAGTGAGAGGGGGAGGGGGAAGAGAGAGGGGGAGGGGGGAAGAGAGGGGGGAAGAGAGAGGGGGGGGAAGAGAGAGGGGGGAAGAGAGAGAGGGGGGGAAGAGGGGGGGGAGAGAGGGGGGAAGAGAGGGGGGGAAGAGAGGGGGGGAAGAGAGGGGGGGAAGAGAGGGGGGGGAGAGAGAGAGGGGGGGGAGAGAGAGGGGGGGAGGGGGGAAGAGAGGGGGGGAGAGAGGGGGGGAAAGAGGGGGGGGAGAGGGGGGGGTGAGGGGGAAGAGAGGGGGGGGGGAGGGGGAGAGAGGGGGGATGAGAGAGGGGGGGGGAGAGGGGGAGGGGGGGGGGAGTGGGGAGAGCGTGGGGAGGGGGAGAGGGGGGGCGAGAGGGGGGGGGAGGGGGGGAGGGAGGGGTGGAGAGAGGGGGGAGGGAGAGGGGGGAAGAGAGAGGGGGGAAGAGAGGGGGGGAGAGGGAGGGGGGAGAGACAGGGGGAGAGAGGGGGTGGGGGGGACAGAGAGGGGTGAGGGTAGTTTCAATACCAGTGTCTCAAACTAACTCCTATGTTCAGTAGACATAATATTGCTTAAATCTTCTATATTACTAAAATTAAGATCTTGACCGCTTTTGACTTTCTGTTTCGTGATTTCCGAGAGAACGTCACCACCTACGGCCGTCATTTTTGGCCACCTCGCTCAGAGTCCCCCTCCGCCGGATTGGACCAGAGGATTTTCCCCATCAATGAAAAATCAGAGAGTTATTAATGTTTTTTATTTTAATTGTCATTTTCTCTGCTGCCCCCGCTGGCAGCAGGGCGGAGGGACTATAAAACCCAGAGGTGTCGTGCCTCACTCAGTCTCGGTGACACGGAGAAAGCGAGAGGGCCATGGCTCTCTGAGCTGCGAATAACACTGAACGTACGTCTACTCCACGGTGAGTTCCCTCAATGTGGGTTTCAGAAAATGTGTTTGTGGCTGTGCAAAGTGTTTTTGCCCAATTGGCTTGGCTTTTAAAGCGCTTTCAGAAAACGTGTTTTGTTGGCTTGCAAAGTGTTTTTGCCCAATTGGCTTGGCTTTTAAAGGGCTTTCAGCAAATGTGTTTTGTTGGCTTGTAAAGTGTTTGCCCGATTGACTTGGCTTTTAAAGGGCTTTCAACAGTTTTCGGATGGATAAAGCGTGAATAAACATTTTATTAATCAGGACTGTGTTTAAATGCAAAATTGGCGCTCATTCCGTGACTTCCGCTTAGTGGCAAGATGGCGCCGATGACGTCATTTCTAGTTAGCGGCAAGACAGGACTGTGTTTAAATGCAAAATTGGCGCTCATTCCGTGACTTCCGCTTAGTGGCAAGATGGGGCCGATGACGTCATTTCTAGTTAGCGGCAAGATGGCACTGAGTGCGACATTTCCGGTTCGTGGCAAGATGGCGCTGACTGCAAAAGGCACAGAGTGAAGACGTCGTTGAATAATTCAAGAGAGCTTACTGTTCTGTCTATGGTGAGTGTGTTTGTTGAACATTATTTAAAGCACGTTTTTGCTTCAGCAGCAGCCTCGACAGGAGGCTTTAAACCTTTGAATCATTCGGTTTACACACTGTATGCTCACCACGCTCTGAAGTTACGTGGCATTTTAGTATTGTGTGAGTGAGTGAGTGAGTGAGTGAGTGAGTGAGTGAGTGAGTGAGTGAGTGAGTGAGTGAGTGAGTGAGTGAGTCTGTGTGTGAGTGAGTCTGTGTGTGTGTGTGAGTCGTGTGTGTGTGAATCTGTGTGTGTGTGTGAATCTGTGTGTGTGTGTGAGTCTGTGTGTGTGAGTCTGTGTGTGTGAGTCTGTGTGTGTGAGTGAGTCTGTGTGTGTGAGTGAGTCTGTGTGTGTGAGTGAGTCTGTGTGTGTGAGTGAGTCTGTGTGTGAGTGAGTCTGTGTGTGAGTGAGTCTGTGTGTGAGTGAGGCTGTGTGTGAGTGAGGCTGTGTATGAGTGAGGCTGTGTGTGAGTGAGTGTCTGAGAGTCTGTGTGTGTGTGTGTGGGTCTGTGTGAGTCTGTGTGTGAGTCTGTGTGTGTGTGTGAGTCTGTGTGTGTGAGTCTGTGTGTGTGAGTCTGTGTGTGTGAGTGAGTCTGTGTGTGAGTGAGTCTGTGTGTGAGTGAGTCTGTGTGTGAGTGAGTCTGTGTGTGAGTGAGTCTGTGTGTGAGTGAGGCTGTGTGTGAGTGAGGCTGTGTGTGAGTGAGGCTGTGTGTGAGTGAGTGTCTGAGAGTCTGTGTGTGTGTGTATAGGGGGGTTGCACGTAAGGTCTCCAGGTGAAAGGGCTTGCCGAACGGAACCGCTCAATCCATCTAGAGGACATCGCAGCTTCCGGTATATGTTGTTAATACACGAAATGCGCACTTTGCTACCTGTTAAAAACTGCCAAAATGGTGAATTTTTGCGCTGTAAATAATTGTGGAAGTCGGGGTAACTGTGAGAGACATCTATCCTACTTCAGAATTCCAAAAGTGAAGAGAAATGAAGGTAAAGAGAAGCGAGTGCTGAAGGGACAACAACAACTAAAGTGCTTGGCGAACATTGGCCGTGCAGATATCGAGATTGAAAATATTGGGATTATTGCCTTAGCTCACTGCATTTCATCAAAAGTAAGGCATTACAGGTGCACAACCTTTTATCCGAAGATCCAAATAACGAAAACCTCCGAATAGCGGCCATTTTTTCGGTCCTTGAAGAAAGGTCCTTGAAGACGATCACCGAGGGCGGCCCGCAGAGGTGACAGCTGAACCTCCGGTCGGTCCTCGAAGAAAGGGGAACTAAATCCCCATTCATAAAAGAGAAGATGAGGGTATATTGCGCGGGAGGGTTAATAATTGACAATATGCTGCTGCCTGCCCGCTGAATTAAAAAGTTCCCACGGTAGACTCACGATATACAGTGTTTCGTGAGTCTTGCGTGGGAACTTTTTAACTCAGCGGGGCAGGCAGCAGCAGATTGTCGCTCCCTTCAGTTTCACCCCACCTACACCCCTCTGCTTCCCGGCCATGTGTGTGACCCCTTCCCTCCCCTCTCCAGCTCCCCGCACATTGCACCGGCGCGGGGGCTTTGCACTGTCTTCACGTCGGCGATTGCAGCAGAACCGTGTCAGGACCAATTGGACACCGACCACCAGGCCCACCGCAAGCACGGAGATCCCAGAGACCAGCAGCCCAGCCCAGCCCCACTCCAACTACAGAGGAACCTGGGTTGCGGATGACGGGGCGCAGCTCGGGGCGTCGTAGGGGCCCATCGGGGAGCGGCCACTCAAAGCCACGCCGGGAGATGTAGGGCCCTGCCCCGGTCTTGATGTTGGAGCCCCCGGCGGGCGCTAGCAAGTCCGCGGCAATTTACAGCCGCGCGGGCGTTGTAAGGCCCCCCTCCAGGTCACTCTCAACCTCTATGATCTTTGCTCTCAACCCCGTAATTCGGGCGGGAGAAGTCGCCGCTGCCGGTTCCCCGCAAAGCAGTCTCCCACCGGAGACCCGCGAGCTCCCGGTGTCACCATCTACCGGAGTCGGGTCGCAGCAGCTCGCCCCCGCAACTCTCCACGCTCCGAAGCTGGCTAGCTCCACGGAGGTAGGTCCGTAGGTCCACAGCTCCCACCGCCGCCCACCGACCCCCAGGCCCACTGCAAGCACGGAGATCCCAGAGACCCACAGCCAGCAGCAACTCCAGCCCAGCCCCGCTCCAACTCCAGAGGAACACGTAGGGGCAGAAGCTGATGGTGTACAAGGTACGTCTTGTTCTTGGGGTGGCGGATGAGGGGGCGCAGCTCGGGCTGTGGGCGAACTGCCACTTGTCGCTGTAGCGGCCAAAGATCATAGAGGAGCTCCTCTATGATCTTTGGTAGCGGCCCATCGGGGAGCGGATTCCTCTGGAGTTGGAGGGGGAGGAGGGTATTGTGCTGTTTGATCGCCCCCTGCTATCCCAGGGACAGGGAGACACATCGGCTTTTTAGACTGGTGGGCAATCATTTCCAAAGTTCTGCCCACACAGTCAGTACACTTCTCCTACACTGTATTTCATACAAACATTTATTCTGCAAGAAAAAACGACATTGAAGACTCAAACTCGCGATCGAGTAACTGCCAGGATCATGGCGCAAACTCGCGACCTTGCGGATATGAGCCGAGCACTCTACCACTGAGCCAGCCATTAAAATCTACGCTAAATAATTTCCATTCCGAAGACCGACAAATTCTGAATTACGAAAAGTGTCTGGTCCCAAGGCTTTCGGATAAAAGGTTGTGCACCTGTATTTGTGTTTTTTCTTGATTCCTTTGGTATCTAAAAAGTTTCAGAAGTGATAAATCTGGCTGTAAAATTTTAAAATCACCCATGGTTCCGAAGTGGGTTTTTACATGCAAAAAGAAAACGCTTCTGAAGCTAAATTTATCATTAAAAAAATCTCCAGACTTACGAGTGGTGTGTGGAAAAGTAAGTTTTCTATCATTATGGTGTTGAGATGTATATTTTGGCAAATAATAAAATGTCCAGACAGCTTAAACACCCACTCCATTTCAATAGGATATTGTCAATTTGCTGAGGTTGATTATGTCCAATTAACAGCTAACAAGTATGCCATTCCTTGGCTTGCATCTGAGTAAAATGTAATTCAAAACCCACAAACGGTTTGCGATTTTTTTTACTGCCAGCCCATCAGCTGTGAGTGACTGCACTGCCAGCCCACCAGCCGTGAGTAAGTGAACTGCCAGCCCACCAGCTGTGAGTGACTGCACTGCCAGTCCAACAGCCGTGAGTAAGTGAACTGCCAGCCCACCAGCTCTAAGTGACTAAAGTGCCAGACCAATAATCCATTCAGTGCATCCTCTCCCCCTTCTCTCTCTCACAGAGTCTGTCACCTGTTTTGGGCAGAATTTCTGGCAGTTTCTCAGTTGCCAGCCTGCCAGGTCCGAGTGACTGTACTGCCAGGCCTCAGTGACTGAGCTGCCTGGCCTCAGTGACTGAGCTGCCAGACCAAGAATCCATTCGGCCCACAATGTCCATACTAGCCCTCTGGAAACCAGTCCCTTCGACCCATACTAGCACAACAGAAAGCCCCTCCCCCCCCCCCCCCCCCCCCCCCCACTCACTGGCCAGCAATATTGGAATTGGTGGAGAGATGGAATATTGCATTGGGTGACCAGTTCTCCTGTGTGATGCTGGGACCCAACGGGTCCCACTTAGTCTAGTATATGAATAGAAATCACAGTTTAGTTAGTATCTGTTATTGTTACTTCCATTTATTAACTATGGCATAGATGTGGCCCGCAATCCGCTCTGACATGCGTCCTGGCCCCTATGCAGAACAAGGTTGCTGACCCCTCGTGTAGAGTTTAGAAGATAGACATAAAAACCTGGCATAACTCAGTAGGACAGGCAGCATCTCTGGAGAGACGGAATAGGTGACGTTTCGGGTCGAGACCCGAAACGTCACCCATTCCTTCTCACCAGAGATCCTGCCTGTCCAGCTGAGTTATCGCAGCTTTTTGTGTCTATCTTCGATTTAAACCAGCATCTGCAGTTCCTTCTTACACAGAGTATAGAAGTTAGGATTTTATGTTACAGTTCTACAAGATGGCGGTTAGGCCCCATTTGTGGTGTTCAATTTTGGTTATCCTGCACATCGACTCTATCTACGAGAGACAGTGAGAGGAATGCTCTTTCACCCACACCCACCACTCCACCACTTCCTCCCATCATTTAATTGTTGACCTATTAAGATCTGTAGTAACACCAAGTGGAAGATTACATAATGCAGCTGTGCTTATTTTCATGGCATCTCTTGCAAGGGGTTACACAAAGCTTCTTAATATTAATATAACAGTGCAAGGCAAAATATATTGGATTAAGAAACATCGAACTTTCATTGTTATTCATTTGGGTCTTTTGTGCCAGTATTCAGCCCAATGCACATTCACCAAACATTCATTGTTCTCAAATGGAATCTCAACTTCTGTCCACCTTCAACCCTAACGACTAAGAGATACAATAATCAGAGAGTAATGGAGCTATACAGCACAGAAATAGGCCCTTCAACCAATCTGTGCATGTTGACCTAGTTGGCAATTTGGGCTTGTCCCATTTGCCTGCATTTGGCACATTTCCATACATCTAACCAAATGTCTTTTGAAAGTTGAAATTGTACTCTTCCGGTGGCGCTATGGAGTAGGAGAGACTCGCGCCAACTAGCTCCGTGAAAAATCCAATTTCTGGTGGACACAAAATTAATACCTTTTACAACTAATCCCAAATACCATAATAGTACTATTTCCGATCATTCCCTGCTAACCTTCTCCCTAAAACTAGAAGGACTGTACAATAAAAAATCGTTCTGGAAGTTTAATCCCCAAATACTAAACAACCCAGATTGCCGTATATATTTAAAACAACAGATGGAATTCTTTTTTGAGACCAATGATACTCCAGGTATTTCGCCCTCGTTATTATGGGAATCTTTCAAGGCTTTTATTAGAGGTTCTATCATTTCATATCAAGCATATCAAAACAAAAAGAATAGGATGGAACAATTGCAACTAGAAGAACAGATCAGACAGCTGGATTCAGAAAACGCGACAGATCCGTCTATAACCATGTAACCATATAACAATTACAGCACGGAAACAGGCCATCTCGGCCTTACAAGTCCGTGCCGAACAACTTTTTACCCTTAGTCCCACCTGCCTGCACTCATACCATAACCCTCCATTCCCTTCTCATCCATAGGCCTATCCAATTTATTTTTAAATGATACCAACGAACCTGCCTCCACCACTTCCACTGGAAGCTCATTCCACACCGCTACCACTCTCTGAGTAAAGAAGTTCCCCCTCATGTTACCCCTAAACTTCTGTCCCTTAATTCTGAAGTCATGTCCTCTTGTTTGAATCTTTCCTATTCTCAAAGGGAAAAGCTGGTCCACATCAACTCTGTCTATCCCTCTCATCATTTTAAAGACCTCTATCAAGTCCCCCCTTAACCTTCTGCGCTCCAGAGAATAAAGACCTAACTTATTCAACCTTTCTCTGTAACTCTGTAACTATGGATAAACATAATAGGATAGCAGTATTAAAATTTAAGCTAAATCAAATTCTCTCTACAAGAGTTATCAGATTATTTCAAATTACTAAACACGAAAATGTTGAATTCGGCGACAAACCACACAAACTTCTAGCACCCCAGTTGAGAAAAGTGGAAAAGGACCATACTATTCAAAAAATCAGATTAGATAAAGGTGAATTGTTTACACTTCCAAAAGACATTAACGAAAGATTTGCCCAATTCTATCAAAATTTATATACATCCAAAACATCAACAGAAATAAGGAAAATTACAAACTTTCTAGATAACTGTAATCTTCCTACATTTAATGCGGCGGAATGAGATGAATTAGGAACATAGATTTCAATTAAAGAAATAGAAGAGACTATCAATTCATTGAAGAATGGCAAAACACCAGGCTCAGACGGGTATAGTAATGAATTTTATAAAAGATTTTACGAGGTAATCTCCCCGCGTTTACATAACCTTTATATACACGCATTTAATGAACATCCGCTACCACAAACACTAGTCGAATCAACTATTACACTTGTACCCAAAAAAGATAAAGATCTGGAAGATCCGGGATCATACAGAGCAATTGCCCTGTTAAATACAGATCAGAAAATCTATATTACTAAAACTCGGTTCTTGACCGCTTTTGGCCCACTGTGCTGCGATTTCCGACAGAATGCCGCCACCTACGGCAGTCATTTTTGGCCACCTCGCTCAGAGCCCCGCTCCGCATTACGGGTGCGGAGGATTTTTCCCATCAATGACAAATCAGTGAGATATTAATGTTTTTTAAAAATTCACCATTCTCTCTGCTGCCCCTGCTGGAGGGAGGGGGAGGGACTATAAAACCAGGAAGTGGTGTGCCTCACTCAGTCTCTGCAAGATGGATGAAGCCAAGGGTCACGTCTCTCTGAGCTCTGAATAACACTGAACAAATGTCTACACAACTGTGAGTCCCCTTAATGTGGTTTGAAAATGAAAATATGGTTTGTTTGAAGTAAAAAGGCACTGCCTGCAAATGGTTGTTTGGGTGCTTTGGCTTGAAGTTGAAAGGCACTATTTACTGCAAATGGTGGCTTGGGTGCTTTGGCTTGAAGTTGAAAGGCACTACTTACTGCAAATGGTGGCTTGGAAGCTTTGGTTTGAAGTTGAAAGGCACTACTTACTGCAAATGGTGGCTTGGGAGCTTTGGCTTGAAGTTGAACGGCACTACTTACTGCAACTGGCAGCTTGGGTGCTTTGGCTTGAAGTTAAAAGGCACTACTGCAAATGCACTTACTTCCTGTTTGCACTCTATATTGATTTTAGATAAAACGCTACCACTTACGGCTGTGAGTTTTGGCCATCTTACTCCGTCCCCCTCCGCTGAGCAGGTGCAGAGAATTCTTCCCATCAATGAAAAATAAAAGTGTTATTAGTGTTTAAAAAAAGTTGAGAATCTCTCTCCTGTCGATCACGCCCTGAAAGCCACACCTTTTCCGCTGGGAGGGGGAGGGGTTATAAAACCCGGAAGTGTTGGTGTGGCTCAGTCTCTGCATGATGGGGGAGGGGGAGGTCACGACTCTGTCTGAGCTGTGAATCAGCCGAACACACCGAATGTCTACTGAACTGTGAGTTTGGTGTTTGGTGTGGTTTTATGGTTGGTTTCACCGTGCTTGAAGTGGAATGAAACTGCACTGGAATTTGGTGGCCCTGCACCCTGCTTGAAGTGGAATGAAACTGCACTTGAATTTGGCGGCCTTGCATCCTGCTTGAAGTGGTATGAAACTGCACTTGAATTTGGTGGCCTTGCACCCTGCTGAAAGTCGTATGAAACTGCACTTGAATTTGGTGGCCTGGGATCCAGCTTGAAGTGGTATGAAACTGCACTTGAATTCGGTGGCCTTGCACCCTGCTTGAAGTGGTTGGAAACTGCACTTTAATTCGGTGGCCTTGCACACTGCTTGAAGTGGGAGGAAACTGCACTTGAATTTGGTGACCTTGCACCCTGCTTGAAGTGGTAGGAAACTGCACTTGAATTTGGTGGCCTTGCACCCTGCTCATAGTGGTAAGAAACTGCACTTGAATTTGGTGCCCTTGCACCCTGCTTGAAATGGTAGGAACATGGATTTTAATTTGGTGGCCTTGCAATTTGCTTGAAATGGAATTTCAAGGAATAGTCATGAGTCAACTGCCAGCCCACCAGCTGTGAGTGAGCTGCCAGCAGATCAGGCTTGAGGGACTGAGCTGCCACCCCAAGAACCCATACCGGCACTCCAGAAAGCCCCTCCCACTGGCCACCAATATTGGAATTGGTGGAGAGGTGGAATATTGTGTCGGGGGCCCAGCCCTCCCGTGTGAACATGGGACCCAACGGGTCCCACTTAGTCTAGTATTAGCTAAAACTCTGGCAAGAAGATTAAGTAAATACGTTAATGAATACACTCTGATCAAACTGGGTTTATACCCAAGAGACACATGTTTAATAATTTGAGATGTCTGTTCAACATAATGTACTCACATAGAACGATAAAAGACATAAATTATTTCATTTGACGCAGAAAAAGCATTTGATCAAGTTGAATGGAAATATCTTTTTACAGAATTGCAACAATTCCAGTTGGGAGAAAATTTTATTTCCTGCATAAAACTGCTATATGATAAGCCGACTGCCAGAATACTGACTAATCATATACTCTCATCTAAATTTCAGCAATCCAGGGGCAATAGAAAGGAATGTGCATTATCACCCCTGTTATTTGCCCTTGCGATTGAACCTTTGGCGGAAAGTATGAGTACATCCGAATATTCACGGCTACAACACTAAATACTCCAATAATAAAATATCATTATATGCAGATAAGGTATTACTCTACAGGGCTCTCGCTTCACTTTTTTTCCCTGTTGCCAGCCGGGCAACCTTGGCAGCTTTTTAGGTTGCCAAATGACATTTTAGGTGGTCATTTAAGATGGCTTGCATGACGCGTGCTCGGACGAAGTGCGTAGTTACCAGTCGGAAATTATGCTCAATGAAGCATTCACATATTATTTCTGCTTCAAATAAAGTCACAAACTAATATATTCACCAATCAAGACATGATATATACCACAATGACATGCAGCAAAATTATAATACGGTATCTCAACTCTTTTTACACATTGCAATTAATGCAATTTTTTTTATTTCTTTCCACTTCCAAACAAAAATGTGGTTGGATTATTCAGCGTATGATCAACCTGTGTCAATAAATCCTGGATCTTGATAACATATATGCTTAACCATGCCAACTACAGATTGATGCAAGCATGTTTTCTGTGAAGGACTGAAAATTATCATGACATGGCCATAGCATGGGTCGTTATTGCTATTGTTATAGAAAACACTCTCGCTTCCCACATAATTTATCCACAACAAAATATGCAGGTTGCAAGGAATTTTCTAAAGGCATTTTATGATAATAGCTGTTAAAACTGACTATACCCATCTGACAGGTTAAACATTACACTGACTAACAAGAGATGACCAAAGGACATAAATGCAGCAAATGTTTGGTAATATATTTAAAGGTGTCAAGACGCCACATTACCAGACATTCAGATTAGATGTATGTGGCAATGAAGATACCCAGTTGTGAGCACCATTTTTAAAAAGAATTGTTGATAAATGCTTTTTCCATCATTCCCACTTCAGAATTAACGTTAAAATTTCAACTGAAATATCTCCTGACCAAATTTGTGATGTATATGACTGGCTGTAGAAGTAAAACCTGGATAAATCCAACGTATAGTTGTGAATGTTGCTTATTAAATAACTACAATACTGATACTCCATATTAACAGCATTGATTTGCCATTAAAATGAATTCTGTAATAACGTGTCAGTGACAATCGAACACTGCGGTTTTAATGTTTCACGTGTTCAAAATTTAATTAATCCATCTTTATGGATTAAAACAAATAATAACATTGGGAATTAAAACATATTTGATTGCATTCCGTTATCAAACATATTCAATGCAGGATTGATAGATGGTGGTGCGGGGGGGGGGGGGCTTGAGAAGGCAATCGGTGTGGATTGGATGGATTGAGGCAGGGGAATTTGTGAGTGTTGGTTGGAGTAGGTAAAATTGTGAGGGGAGAGCGCGGGGGATGTCAGTGGGGTTGAATGGGGGGGGGGGGGGGATCTGTGCAGGATGGATGGGAGGAGCAGTGCAGGATGAAGGGATGAGCAGTGCAGGATGGATGGGAAGGGGGGGTCAGTACAGGATGAATTGGGGGACCAGTGTAGGATTGATGGGGAGTGGCAGGAGAATCAATGCGAGGTGGCTTGGGAGATCAGTGCAGGATGAATAGGGAGGTTTCATGGCAGTCGGGTCACGACCCATGACCCGTACTGTTGCTACGCTACTCCAAATGGATTACACGCGATGAACTGCAGGTAGGCACTTGCCATTGTTTCTAGCGTAGCGGGCCCGTAAAAACCCGCTGAAATTGTCAATTTTTGCGCTGTAAATAATTATGGAAATCGGGATAAGCGTGTGAGACATTTAGCATACTTCAGAATTCCAAAAGTGAGGAGAAATGACGGTAGATAAAAACGAGAGCTGAAGGGACAACAACAGCCAAAGTGCTTGGCGAACATTGGCCGTTTGCTCACTGCATTTCATCAACAGTAAGGCATTATTTGTGTTTTTTCTTGATTCCTTTGGCATCTAAAAAGTTTCAGAAGTGATAAATCTGGCTGTAATTTTTTTAAATCGCCCATGGCTCTCGTGGGTTTTTACATACAAAATGAAAATGCATTTGAAGATTTACAGCCAGATTTATCACTTCTGAGAATTTTTAGATTCCTAAGGAATCAAGAAAATGCACAAATAATGCCTTACGATGAAATACAGTGAGCAAACGCGATAATTCCCAATATTTTCAATGTTTACCAAGCACTTTAGCTGCTGTTGTCCCTGCAGTTCTCGCTTCTCTATACCTTCATTTCGCTTCACGTTTGGAATTCTGAAGTTGGGTACATGTCTCTCACACTTACCCCGACTCCCACAATTTATTTCAGCGCAAAAATTCAACATTTTGGCGTTTTTTAACAGGTAGGAAAGTATGCGTTTTTAACATTCATATCATATACCGGAAGTGACGGATGTCTTCCAGTTGGATTTAGCGGCTCCGTGCGTTGATCCCTATGACCCAGTGACCTTTCGTGCAACCCCCCCCCCCCCCCCTATAGATGGGCGGGGGGCGGGGGGAGAGTGGGGAACACAGGGGATGTCAGTGAGGACTGAATAGAGACAGGAATGGGGATCAGTGTGGGATGGAGAGGAGGGGTCTCAAGATAAGGGGAGTGGAGGGGGGCGTACGAGAGAGAGAGAGAGAGAGAGAGAGAGAGAGAGGAAGGGGCAGAGGAGGTGGGAAGGAGCCAGCGCTCCTCGGACACTTGTCAGGCTCGGAAATCGCAACCGCGGACAGAATATCTTGGCGGCCGCGCGCGCATGCGCACACTCACACACACGCGCGAGGCTTCTGTGAACGATAATTTCAGCTCAATCCAGCGCTAAATGCAGCTCAACTGCCTGTCTCGCCTACAGCCCCGTCTCAATTCACACATGGCTGTTGGTTAACCTGGTGGGACAGGCAGAGTGAGCTGCGTTTTGCGCTGGCTGTGGGCCTGGGGGCGCCGCGCCCGTCTGACTCCCGATGCCTCTGGCCACCCTCGGGCGTGGGGGGGTGCAGTGGCGGTTCGGCAGCGATTGTAGCGCCGGAGAGCCGGGATCGATCCTGGCTGCTGTGCAGGGCTGCCGAGAGTGTTTTGGCTCGTCTCCCTCCTCCGATCACCGCGCTCTATCCTCAGTCCCACAGTATAGTTGTGAATGTTGCTTATTAAATAACTACAATACTGATACTCCATATTAACAGCATTGATTTGCCATTAAAATGAATTCTGTAATAACGTGTCAGTGACAATCGAACACTGCGGTTTTAATGTTTCACGTGTTCAAAATTTAATTAATCCATCTTTATGGATTAAAACAAATAATAACATTGGGAATTAAAACATATTTGATTGCATTCCGTTATCAAACATATTCAATGCAGGATTGATAGATGGTGGTGCGGGGGGGGGGCTTGAGAAGGCAATCGGTGTGGATTGGATGGATTGAGGCAGGGGAATTTGTGAGTGTTGGTTGGAGTAGGTAAAATTGTGAGGGGAGAGCGCGGGGGATGTCAGTGGGGTTGAATGGGGGGGGGGGGGGATCTGTGCAGGATGGATGGGAGGAGCAGTGCAGGATGAAGGGATGAGCAGTGCAGGATGGATGGGAAGGGGGGGTCAGTACAGGATGAATTGGGGGACCAGTGTAGGATTGATGGGGAGTGGCAGGAGAATCAATGCGAGGTGGCTTGGGAGATCAGTGCAGGATGAATAGGGAGGTTTCATGGCAGTCGGGTCACGACCCATGACCCGTACTGTTGCTACGCTACTCCAAATGGATTACACGCGATGAACTGCAGGTAGGCACTTACCATTGTTTCTAGCGTAGCGGGCCCGTAAAAACCCGCTGAAATTGTCAATTTTTGCGCTGTAAATAATTATGGAAATCGGGATAAGCGTGTGAGACATTTAGCATACTTCAGAATTCCAAAAGTGAGGAGAAATGACGGTAGATAAAAACGAGAGCTGAAGGGACAACAACAGCCAAAGTGTTTTAACAGGTAGGAAAGTATGCGTTTTTAACATTCATATCATATACCGGAAGTGACGGATGTCTTCCAGTTGGATTTAGCGGCTCCGTGCGTTGAGCCCTATGACCCAGTGACCTTTCGTGCAACCCCCCCCCCCCTATAGATGGGCGGGGGGCGGGGGGAGAGTGGGGAACACAGGGGATGTCAGTGAGGACTGAATAGAGACAGGAATGGGGATCAGTGTGGGATGGAGAGGAGGGGTCTCAAGATAAGGGGAGTGGAGGGGGGCGTACGAGAGAGAGAGAGAGAGAGAGAGAGAGAGAGAGGAAGGGGCAGAGGAGGTGGGAAGGAGCCAGCGCTCCTCGGACACTTGTCAGGCTCGGAAATCGCAACCGCGGACAGAATATCTTGGCGGCCGCGCGCGCATGCGCACACTCACACACACGCGCGAGGCTTCTGTGAACGATAATTTCAGCTCAATCCAGCGCTAAATGCAGCTCAACTGCCTGTCTCGCCTACAGCCCCGTCTCAATCCACACATGGCTGTTGGTTAACCTGGTGGGACAGGCAGAGTGAGCTGCGTTTTGCGCTGGCTGTGGGCCTGGGGGCGCCGCGCCCGTCTGACTCCCGATGCCTCTGGCCACCCTCGGGCGTGGGGGGGTGCAGTGGCGGTTCGGCAGCGATTGTAGCGCCGGAGAGCCGGGATCGATCCTGGCTGCTGTGCAGGGCTGCCGAGAGTGTTTTGGCTCGTCTCCCTCCTCCGATCACCGCGCTCTATCCTCAGTCCCACCCCCCGCCCCGCCTCCCCCGACTTCCGCCTCTGACCGACACCTCCCTCCTCCAAGGGTCTGTTTTGGCGGAGTGACAGCAGCTGCCGCTAACAGGGCGGGGCGGGGCGGGGATGCGGGAGGATGAGATGGAGCCGTCGTCGTCACCGCCGCTGCCCGACATTCGCTCTGACCCTCCGTCACGCAGCACTTAGCATCTTTCCCACAACCGTCGCCAACACAAAACGTCACGTTCCTTTTCTCCAGAGGTGCTGCCGGACCCGCGGAGTTACTACAGTTTTTTTGTGTCTTATCTTCGGTATAAACCAAGTTGCCAAGCCGGGCAAAATGACTCGCCGTTTAGGTTGCCCGGCGGCACTTTTAGTGGTCATTGGCACCCGGGCAACCGTGAATTTCGAGCCCTGCTCTATATCACCAATTCCCAAGTTAGCTTCCAAGTATATTAAATCTTATAGAGGAATTCGGTTCCTTTTCAGGATATAGAATAAATTGGAACAAAAGTGAAATTATGTCAATAAAACCTCAAGAGCCGACACACCTCCTAAAATTCCCTTTCACAATTGCTACGGAAAAATTCAAATATCTTGGTGTTCATGTAACCAGAAAATACACTTCTCTATTTAATGCAAACTTTCCTCCTTTAGTTACGAAATTAAATGCTCTTACTCAATTTTGGAAAACACTTCCGATGTCTCTCATAGGCAGAATAAATGCCATAAAGATGATCTTCCTCCCACAAATCCTGTACTTATTTCAATTAATACCGATATACCTTCCTAAAATTTTTTATTTAAACTTGATTCTCTGATCACAAACTTTATTTGGGATTATAAAACACATAGAATCCATAAACGGCATCTATGTAAACCCAAAGAAATTGGTGGACTGGCTCTCCCCAATTTTTTATACTATTATTGGGCAACGAATATTAATAACATAATCTATTGGTTGGACAACACATGCCAACAGGTAAAATGGTTAATAATGGAGAGAGAGGATTGTTCGCCTTTTAATATAGGCGCGATTCTTCTCTCTCCAATAAATTTGAAGAAAATACTATATGAGAAAAATCCGATTATCCACAGTACCTTGTGAATCTGGAGACAAGTGAAGTCAACCCTTAAACTGAGAAATTTATCTCTTATCTCACCATTTGCCAACAATCCTTCGTTCAAGCCATCTATTTCAGACAAAACGTTCACACATTGGGAAAGATTAGGAATAAAAAAAACTCAGAGATCTTTATGAGATGGGAACTCTAATTTCATTTCAAGAATTACAGTCGAAATATCACCTGAAAGGTAGTCAATATTTTAGATACCTTCAATTTCGAGACTATCTGAAATCATATACCCAAGACTACCAATCTTTGTTGCCAGACATACTAGACGAATGTATGAATAGAAACTCGGAGACAAACAAGTTAATATCATAACTGTATAACACCCTTTTAAATATAGAAATCCCATCGTCAGAAGTAATTAGGAGAGCTTGGGAAGATGAACTTGGCCTAAAAATTCTAAAAGACAGATGGGAGGAATACCTTCTATATTTACACAATTGTTCGATTAGCCCTTGCTGTCTCCTCCTCTTCCCATCTCTCCCTCAGCCCTTGGGCTTCTCCTTTTTCCTTTCTCCCCCCCCCCCCCCCCCCCATCAGTCTGAAGAAGGGTTTCGGCCCGAAACGTTGCCTATTTCCTTTGCGCCATAGATGCTGCTGCACCTGCTGAGTTTCTCCAGCCTTTTTGTGTACCTTCGATTTTCCAGCATCTGCAGTTCCTTCTTAAGCAACTATAACCCATTCCTTTGTCTCTTGTATAAAGTTACATAATTTCTGGAGAGGAATTTTTGAAATTTTTTCAAAAACACTAAAAATAAAATTGGATCCCGATACGGAATTGAGCATTCTAGGTACGTCAGAAGCCTGCTCTGAGCTATCATTATTTCAAAGACGAGGCCTTAATTATGGCCTGATAACGGCAAAAAAACTAATACTCAAATTTTGGAAACACACATCAGATTATAAACATGTCCGAGACGCTACATCTTGAAAATATTAGACTTGTCTTGGCAGAAAAAACAGATCATTTTTCGAAGACATGGACACCATTCATTGATTTATTACAAGGATAGTATGATACAACACAACTTTGGATTTAAATCTAATTACGGGTTGGGTGAGGTGGGTGGGGAGGGATGTGAGGCAGGTATATCACCACATTTTTCTTTCTTTTTTTGTCCTTTTATTTTTTTTATTTTTTCTATTCCTCTCTTCTTTCTTTCATCTATTCACTCTTTGGCTACACCACTGGTAGTCTAGGGGTTCTATCTTTGCACATCTCACTTTTTCTCTTTCTTGCTTTTATCCTTTCTTTTCTTCCAACTATAGCTAAAAAGTTAAAATTGAAGCTGTACAATAACTGTATTCTTTTATACGCCGTTGGTTCTATTTTTGTTCATTTGCTTCTAATAAATTAAAATAATTTAAAAAAAATGTAAATAAAAAATAAAATCTATCATCGCTCACCTAAGGCCTACGCACTCTAGTTGTAGAATGCTCTAACCTGTTGAAAGACTATGAATGTTCATTTTATCCATTTTATTCATGATCTTGTACATTTCAGCCACCTATGCTAAAAAAAAATTCCCAGCATATCCAGCCTCTACCTCAAGCCCAGAAATCCAGGTAACATCCCAGTGAATCTTTTTGGCACCCTTTCCAACTTAATAACATATTTCCTGTAGCTGGGTGAGAAAACAACATTTGTACAGTTGCATCATAGATGGGTGGCGATAGATGACACTAAGTTTGTAGATGACACCAAGATTGCTGAGCTCACAAACTGTGAGGAAGGCTGTCAAAGTATACAAAGGAATAGATCAGCTACAGAAATGGGTGGAGAAATGGCAGATGGAGTTTAATCCAAGCAAGTGTAAGGTGTTGCACTTTGGGAGTTCGTATGTAAGGGGAAAATATACAAATAATGCCATGGCCCTTCAACAGTATTGCTGTACAGAGGGATCTTTGGGTCCAAGTCCATAATTCCTGAAAGTGACAACAAAAGTAGATAGAGTGGAAAAGAAGGCATATGGTATGCTTGCTTTCATACGTTGAGACATTGAGTACAATAGTCAGAAAGTCGTGATGCAGAACCTTTACAGAACTTTTTTTTTTAAACTGCATTTGGAGGTGTAGTACTTCTGGTTATGCCAGGATTATAGGGTATTAGATACAGGGAGAGGGTGGACAGACGTGGATTGTTTTCTCTGGAATGCTGAGGTTGCGGGGAGAGCTAAGTAGTACATACAATTATCAGAGGGGTGGATAGGATAGATAGTCAGAACATTTTTCCCGGGATGGAAAAATCAAATACTAGAACACATAGCTTTAAAAGAAGGGCAACATTTTTTTTTGCACATAGGATAGTGGGTGCCTGTAAACTATTCATGGGTGATTGAAGGCAGATACAAGAGTGGCATCTAAGAGACTTTTTATGGGCATATGGATATACAGGGAATGGAAGGATATGGGTTATGTGCAGACAGATAAGAGTTGATCTTGGCATCATGTTTTGCACAAACAGTGTGTGCCAAAATGCCTCTTTTTGTGTCGGATGGAACTGCAAATGTTGGTTTACACCGAAGGTAGACACATAAAACTGGAGTAACTCAGCGGGTCAGGCAGCATCCCTGGAGAAAATAATTAGGTGACTTTTCGGGTCGAGACCCACCTTCAGACTGAGAGGGGAGAGGGAAACTGGAGTTATGAAAATGTACAGAACAAAACAAAACATTGGCAAAAAGCCCACAATGGTCCATTGCTGGCTGAGGAAAAGGTGAAAACAAAGGGATAAGAATAGTGAAACTAGCACAATTACTAGGGTGGGGGAGGGATGGAGAGAGAGGAAATGCAAGGGTTACTTGAAATTAGCTAAATCAATATTCATACCGCTGGGTTGTCAGCTTCATTAAACCTTTTGCTGACCTTTTCAAAAAACTCTACCAGATTGGTAACTCACGATTTCTAACGTCTATCTGTGCAGTCTGTGCCTATCCAAATGTGTGGAGATCCTATATCCAAGAGCCCCCTCTAACTACTTTCCCACAACAAATCAAACTTGCCGCCCTGTAGTTTCCTAACTTTCCCTTACTACTCTTCTTAAATAACAATACAACATTAGCTACCCTCTCGTCTTCCAGGGCTTCACCTGTGGCTAAAGATGATATATATGTACATGCAAGGGCCTCCATAATTTTATCCCTAGCTACCCACAAGGTCCAAGGATGCAATTGCTCAAACATTATCCTCCTAATGAGCTTTAAAACCACCATTGTTGTCCTCTTTGGTAATTTGTATATTATCGAAGGCATCTATGCTTCAATTCCTTCAATTCCATGGTCTTGTAATGAATTATAAATATTCATTTAATAACTCCCCCATTTCTTGTGGCTCTACACAAACACAGCCACGCTGAACTTTAAGGAGATGTATTATTTCACTAGTCACCCAATTACTCTTATTATACCCATGGAATCTCTTAAAATCCCCCTTTACCTGCCAAATCCATTTCATGTGCTTTTCTGGCCCTCCAGATTGCCTTGTATATTCCCACACTTCTTATACTTGCAGAGGGATTCACTTGATTCTGACTGCCTAAATCTGTCACATGCCTACTAGCTATGGCATTTCCTTTAAATGACTGAAATACTTAGATTTAGATTTCTTCTAGAAATTAAATAAATTATCCTTTCCAACAACAAATTTTCTGTCTCTGTTAATCCATACCTTTGTTTATTCACTACTTCTTCAGCAACAGGGCACAATATTGTAAATCAAATGACTGTATATTTGTGAGTGTGAACGACTATCAGAACCCTAAAAATAACAGGAAACGAAAGAGTAATTTTTGCTTTTCCTTCCATAGAGAGAATAAACAGAAATCCCCACAGAAAAATAAACTGAGGATTCAGTTATTCATTCCAATGTTGCAACTCAATATCTTATGCTAATGTTTTCAAATATTCCAAGACGCACACAAAGATGTTATCAATGAGCCATACAAAAAGATACCTTTGCCACAATCATTTAAAAAAAGTGCAGAAGTGAATGATGATTTATTTACTGCATTTAATAAAGACAGTGGCATAGCTTGGCATAACTGCAATTTTTCTATCCGCTCCCCCACCCTCACCAAACTTTAATATTTTCCCTGGGATTCAGTGTTGGTATTGTTTGATCTGCCTCGCACATTTATGTAGAGCAATTTGCCTTTAGCAATTTGACAACCAATGATCCTGCATCAAAACAACAAAAATAAATTTTCGGCAAAAAGATACACAAAATGTGAGACCTAGAGAAAACAGACTGGGATGATAAGAACATGGAAACAAAGAATAAATCAAAAACTTTATGCGCGAGAATCGGAAGAGAAACGTTGAAAACAGAAAGTGAGTAGATCAGTGCCATTAATGAGAACAAGGGGACTGGTCTTTTGGACGAAATACCACATTAGAACTGAAAGTCATAAATTAATTTCTCCGCCTGAAGAATTCTACAAATTCGATTCGATTAGATTATGAGACAGAGATGGTTGTCAGTTTTGTTAAGCACGAATGTCACACTTGGGCTGGGGAGAACTCTTCTATTTCCATCAGTATTAGTTCAATTCCGGTAAACAAATAAATATATAACTTTTCAATGGTCACAATAATCCTTACTGAACCTTGCATCATTTTACGTGTGTTTTGTCACAATTGCAGACCATCTAATGTAAATTATTTGCCGAGCAGAACACAAATCCTACACGTTTCCACAGAAACCTTAATTAAAAACCCAACTTTAGGCTGGCCAGAAAACATTAAATGCCTTTAAACAATCCTCTTCGCATCTCCGAATACAGTTATTTTTACGCAACTGGCCATCCCGCTATCCATGCGAATATACAACGGCAAGTTGAACGCAGACGGCCCCACGTCCCTGAGCACCGCAGTTCGGAGAGGCTGGCAGTGATTTACTTTTTGTTTCACGCTGTCGGAACACAACTCCACGCCTTGGACATTTAGGGCGCTATCTGCATTCCGGGACAAATACCGCGGGCACTCACCTCTCTGCTCCCCGCGACAGGAGAGAGGGATATAGCTGTGGAAGTGCCACTGATAAACTTCAGCTGCCGAGTCGACTGGAACCCAACGCCGGGGAGCGGGGTCGGCAGCTGAGCCGAGCGGCGGCACTGCCCGGCCGGGCGCTCCCGCTCCCCGGCTGACAGATGGGCAGGGAGGGGGAGGGCGAGGGGCGGGGAGACAAGGCCTGCCCACATGCAGGCTGGAGGGGAAGTTGGAGAGGATGGTAGTGGAGGCTGGCGCGAAGGGGGGGTGGAGGGAGGCAAGGGGGGAGAGGAAGGGGGTGGATGGAGATGGGGAAGGGGGTGGGTGGAGGGAGGCAAGAGGGGTGGAAGAAGATGGGGAAGGGGGTGGGTGGAGGATAGAAGGGGGAGGAGAGGGAAGGGGTGGAGAGGGAAGGGGGGGAGGTGGAATGGGAGGAGGGGAGGGGAGGACGATGGGAGGGGAAGATGGGGAGGGGAAGCGGAAGGGGGTTGGGGGAAGAGGGGTGGGGGAAGGGGCGGAGGCGAAGGGGGTGGGGGAAGAGGGGTGGACAGAGAGGGGTGGGGGAAGAGGAGAGGGGAAAGAGGGCAGGGGAGGGGAAGAGGGATGGAAGGAGGTGGTGGGGAAGAGGGATGGGGCAGGGGGGAAGGGGGGGAAGGAGGTGATGGGGGGGGAGGGGAAAGGGGGGAGGGGAAAGGGAAAGGGGGAGGGGAAAGGGGTAGGGGAAAGAGGGGGGAGGGGAAAGGGGGGGAAGGGGATGAGGGTCGTGGTGGGGCGGGAGGGGTGGTGGGAGGGGAAGGGAAGAGGAGAATGGGAAGGGGGTGAGGAAAGGGGTGAGGGAAGGGAGGAGGGGAGGATGGGAGGTGAGGATGGGAGGGGAAGGGAGAGGATGGGAGGGGAAGGGAGAGGGAGGAAGGGGGAGGATAGGAGGGGAAGGGGGAGGATGAGAGGGGATGGGGAAGGAGGTGGAAGGAGGGGGGGAGAGGAGGAGGATGGGATGATGAGAGGGGGTGGGATGGGATGATGAGAGGGGGTGGGGAAGGAGGGGAGGGGTGGAAGGAGGGTGTGGGGGGAGGGTAGTAGGGGGAGGGGAGTAGGGGAAGGGGGTGGAGTGGAAGGGAATGAGGGAGGAGGAGGGACGGGGTGTGGGAGATGGGAAGGGGGGGGGGAGGAGGTGGTGGGGGAGTTGAAGGGGTGGGGGAGGGACGGGTGTGGAGAGGGGGTGGGTAAGGAGAGGAGGGGGGAGGGGAGTAGGGGAAGGGGGTGGAGGGGAAGGGAAGGGAAGTGAGGAGGGGAAGGGGATGGGGGGAGGGGAAGGGAAGGGAGGAGTTGAAGGGGTGGGAGGGAGTTGAAGGGGATGGGGGAGGGACGGGGTGTGGGGAGGAGGAGAGGGGCGGGGAGGAGAGGGGAATGGGGGGTGGGGGGAGGAGAGGGGAAGTGGGGTGGGGGAAGGAGAGGGGAAGGGGGTGCGAGGGGGAAGGCGGGGAAGAGGGGATGGGGAGGAGATGCGGGGCAGTGCGGGAGCTGGGGAGGGTGGAAGGGATGAAGGGGCGGACGTGAGGTGGGGAGGGATGAAAGGGAGACGAGGTGGAGTGGTGGAGGGAGGAGATGTGAAGGGGGGGGAAAGGGGGAGGGGAGGGGAGGGAGGAGAAGGGGGGGAAGGGGAGGGGAGGAGAAGGGGAGGAGAAGCGGGGGGGAAGGGGAGGAGAAGCGGGAGGGGGAGGAGGAGAAGCGGGGGGGAGGAGAAGCGGGGGGGGGGTGGTGGAGGAGAAGCGGGGGGTGGTGGTGGAGGAGAAGCGGGGGGGAGGGGTGGAGGAGAAGCGGGGGGGTGGAGGAGAAGCGGGGGGGGGTGGAGGAGAAGCGAGGGGGGTGGAGGAGAAGCGGGGGGGGGGGGGGGGAAGAAGGGGTATCCCTGGTGGTGGGAGAGCAGGGAGGCGATTTCTCTGATGGATAGGGCGACAGGTTAGAGAGCCGAGAGTAGCAGCGCAGTAGGTCAGTCGCACTTCCTTTCGATACTTGGTTCGGGTCACGGACAGTGTGTGGTCCGTGCGCCGCTCGGCCGCGAGACATCGTCATGACGGCCAGGGAAGGAAACACTGGGAGCCGGGTAACGGGGATGGACGGGTGGTGTTCGGGTCAGGACTTTACCCTGCACAGACGCTGCCCGACCCGCTCCGTTATTCACTCCAGATCCCAGCAGCTGGCGTCTGTGTCTCCGATAAGACGGACGCCCTTTCCCGGAGCCCTCCGGAAGGAGTGAGAGAGGGAGCGAGCGACGGGCACCCCTCGGGGTATTCGCTGTTATTGATAACGGGCTCGGTAGGTATCGGTGTAGATCTCGGACTGTAGCCGATCGGAGCGGCCCCGGCGGGGACCGCGAGCAGACGCAGATGGGACGATGTCAGCTCAACACAAGACAACTCACGACGCGAGCCGGGCTCCGGAGAGCGGAGTGTCCCGGTGCCCGAGCGGTCAGTGTGGGGTGCGTGAGAGGTGCCCACTGCGGGAGCTACCAAACCCGATGAGAGGTGACAGGTGGCGGAACCCTCTAACGTTCGGGAGTGGGTGGTCCGACCGACCTACCTCGGAACATCCCATTTGCAGCGGCCACGGCCGGGCAAGTCTGCAACCAGGCAGAGATTTATTTTCGACCCTGACCCGCGGCAGACCCCAGACTGTCCCAGACCTAGGGCAGACTGCAGACCCCGTTGCCCCTCACCCGCTGTTATGGCACGATCTGCCTACCTCCGCGGCTCTAACGAGAGTTGGGTGTCTCAGCCGCCGACTTTATCCGGGTGAAGTTTCCCATCCCGAACTCGGGTTCGCTGCTCACTGTTGGCTGCCGGCGTGCGTGCGTGCGTGCTCCCCCCACTGTTACTCCCTCCGACCCCCTCAGCGCCCCGGGCGGCGCCTGCAGCGGCGGGTCCGGGTGCCACTGCTCGGGCTCGCTTGGTGCGCTGCTCCGTGTCCTGTCCGCCGCACACGACAGGCACATGCTGCTGCTGCTGATGCCCGCTCCGCTGGCAACTCGGGGCCAACTGTCAGCCGCGGCGCGCGCGCGCGCGCTCCCCCGCCAACCACCTCCAACCCGCGGCACGCGCGCCCCCCCCACCCGCCAAATGCCGGCAGCCCCGCGCGCTCCCGTCCGAGGCGCGCGCCCAACTGCCAATCACCGGCAGCCTGAGTGCCACCCTTACCTCCAATCACAGGCTGCCCCGCGCTACCGCCCCCACGTGACAGCGACACACGTGCCGCCCCAACCCGTCACGTGATAGCAGTCCGCATGCCGCCTGCACCCCAGCTGACAGCGTGCCGCTGCCCTGTTGGTCTTGATGAGTCCCCCTGCCACCCCCAGAGCGGGACGCTGGATATGTGCTCCGTCGCCCGCCCTTCACCTCCCGTGGGTGCCGGAGGCTGAGGTAAAACTACAAAATCTCGTCGATGTCCACCAAATCGGGCGGCGTCTGGGCGGGGATCGAGCCTGCAGCTGCGGGTAGAGTAACCCTTCAGCCGGTGGGGGTGTAGCTGCGGGCTCCAGTCGGGACCGGGGCTGTGGTCGTAGCTGCGGTCAGCCGTGCTATATCGTAGCTGTCATTCCCCTGCTCCTCCAATGCAGAGTTCTCACGTTTCGCCGGGGCAGCGGCCGGGGTTGTATCGGGCTGTGGCGGAAACGGGGCAGTGGCCGGAACTTTGGTGGAGTTCCTACTTTTCCACAAGGGTTGTGGCCAGGACTGTTTTCGAGCAGATGTATAGTTCCCACGTTTCATCGCGCTGTTTTGATGAGGGAGGAGTATTGAGGAAATATCAGCAACTCGCCACTGGGTCAATAGACAATAGGTGCAGTAGTAGGCCATTCGGCCCTTCGAGCCAGCACCGCTATTCAATGTAATCATGGCTGGCCATCCCAAATCAGTTCCTGCCTTCTCCCCACATACCATGACTCCGCTATCTTTAAGAGCCCATATAGTAGCAATGTTAAAAAAAATTGAGATTTAAAAAATCATTCTGCGATTTATCCCATCAGATAAAGCATAAAAATAAGTTTAATTTGACACCTAATTCACTTTCATATCTTCAGTATTAAAAATGTTATGGCCATTTTCATACTCGGAAATTAGCATCTTGTTCCCTATTGCTTTTCCATTGACTTAACTCAAAAGCTGTGATCGAGGACAGTCAAAAGCCCATAACTTTCTTAAAAATTAATAGAACTGAATGAAATTTTATTTATGATAGATTGAAGCATTCTGAAACAAATATGAAACAATCTTACTTGGATGACCTGAAATTAAAGCATATAATTAGTTAGTTACCTAATTGTAGCTAATTACAAAATTTAATTACTAGATCTAAACATTTATCCATTTCTTAAGAAAAGGTTAACATTTTTAAATAGCCTAAGTGTCCAAATAACATTCACACAAGAATTCACAATATAACATGATTTTTAAATCTCATTGTCATGAATTTATAGGCCAAATGGAAGGAATTTAGTGTTTAATTCCCGTAAATTAATGGCCATTTTAATAATCTTGCGAGTGGGTTTTTGTGGAATGCGATCGATTGGAACGTTGCGGTTGCAGTGAATTTAAACCCCATATCGTCAGGAAAAACACTGCCGGTTCGTATATTTACATAATCACATTTTCGCTGATGAAACTTTGATTAAAGTAATCCTAAGAAGCAAGTTTATATGTAAAATACACAACTTACCTTATGTTTTGTCCCGTACGTGAGATCCGTTCCGTTGCCTGCGTTGACGGCATTAGAAGTAGCTTTTTATTTTACTCCAGCGCTGAAATTGTCCCGCGTTTTGTTTTTTTTTATTCCGAGAACGGCAGTCGGAACGATTATTCAGCATTAGGTCGCAGCCCGAGAAAATATATCTCGGACAGGCCGGAGAAAACGGCATTTTGATTCCACCACCCTCCCCCCCCCCCTCAAAGGCGCCAAAGTCGTGCACACGGCCAGTTACGGAACTGCAGCGCCGCTGAAGGTAAGTTTTGTAACATACCCACAACTCTCCTTTGAATCCGACCTCATGACCCTCCTCCACCGACGCGAGCACAAAACCAAAAAATAATGGACAAAAGTAATAGTAATTGCGGATATGCTCAAGGGCTAGGCAGCACCTGTGGAGAGAGAAACAGAGGTAACGCTTCAGGTTGATGACCTATATCAGAACTGGTCAATTCTGGTGTTAAATGGAAGACATGGTTTAATTTCAGTATTGCATCCCAAAGATTCATATTTGTCCAGAGGAAAGGATAGATGCATTTGCATGTTACAAATGGCTGAGGCAGGTACATCAGAGTAGAAATGGAATGGAGAATTAAACTGAAAGGGAAGCTCTGGGCCATCCTGCATGGTGAATGGAGATGTCTTGTAATGTGTTTATATGACCACATTGTAATAAATGTGCAAGGTAACCTCTGATATAAGACACAGTACATGTTGTGAGATCTTATTCGACACTGGACAGTTGCTAACATATTTGGTTTTCAATGATGGCTTAGCCTTTACTGCTCTTGTCTATGGAAGAAGATTTGAGGTCAGATGCAATGGAGAGTTGTTTTGTGAAGTGGTGGTTTTATGAAGGTAGTGGTAGTGAAGGTAATGTGGATAAAGAGGATTGGGTAATGTTTAAAGACCAACAGAAGATAACTAAAATGCAATAAGGGGAGAAAAGATGAGTTACGAAGGTAAGCTAGCCAAGAATATAAAGGAGGATAGTAAAAGCTTCTTTAGGTATGTGAAGAGGAAAATATTAGTTAAGTCCAAAGTTGGTCCCTTGAAGACTGAAAAAGGAGAATTTATTATGGGGAACAAGGATATGGCAGATGAGTTGAACATGTACTTTGGATCTGTCTTCACTTAGGAAGACACAAACAATCTTCCTGATATACTAGTGGCCAGAGGATCTGGAGTGACGGAGTGACTGAAGGAAATCCACATTAGGCAGGAAATTGTGTTGGGTAGACTGATGGGACTGACGGCTGATAAATCCCCAGGGCCTGATCGTCTGCATCCCAGGGTACTTAAGGAAGTGGCTCTAGAAATCGTGGATGCATTGGTGATAATTTTCCAATGTTCTATAGATTCAGGATCAGTTCCTGTGGATTGGAGGGTAGCTAATGTTATCCCACTTTTTAAGAAAGGCGGGAGAGAGAAAACGGAATTATAGACTAATTAGCCTGACATCGGTGGTGGTTAAGATGCTGGCGTCAATTATAAAATATAAATAGCGGCACATTTGGATAGCAGTAACAGGATCGTTCCGAGTCAACATGGATTTACGAAGGGGAAATCATGCTTGACTAATCATCTGGAATTTTTTGAGGATGTAACTAGGAAATTTGACAAGGGAATGCCAGTGGATGTAGTGTGCCTGGACTTTCAGAAAGCATTTGATAAGGTCCCACATAGGAGATTAGTGGGCAAAATTAGGGCACATGGTATTGGGGGTAGAGTGCTAACATGGATAGATAATTGGTTGGCAGACAGGAAACAAAGAGTAGGGATTAACGGGTCCCTTTCAGAATGGCAGGCAGTGACTAATGGGGTACCGCAAGGCTCGGTGCTGGGACCGCAGCTATTTACAATATACATCAATGATTTAGATGAAAGGATTCAAAGTACCATTAGCAAATTTGCAGATGACACAAAGCTGGGTGGCAGTGAGGAGGATGCTGTGAGAATGCAGGGTGACTTGGACAGGTTGGGTGAGTGGGCAGATGCATGGCAGATGCAGTTGTATGTGGATAATTGTGAGGTTATCCACTTTGGTAGCAAAAAGAAGGAAGGCAGATTATTATCTAAATTGTGTCAAGTTGGGAAAAGGGGAAGTACAACGGGATCTGGGGATCCTTGTTTATCAGTCAATGAAAGTAAGCATGCAGGTACAGCAGGCAGTGAAGAAAGCGAATGCATGTTGGCCTTCATAAAGAGGAGTTGAGTATAGGAGCAAAGAGGTCCTTCTGCAGTTGGATAGGGCCCTAGTGAGACCACACCCAGGGCTCGAAATTAGCGGTTGCCCGGGTGCCACTGACCACTCAAAGTGCCGCAGGGCAACCTAAACGGCGAGTCATTTTGCCCGGCTTGGCAACTTGGTTTATACCGAAGATAGACGCAAAAAAACTGGAGTAGCTCCGCGGGTCCGGCAGCGTGACTTTTTGTGTCGGCGACGGTTGTGGAAAAGATGCTATGTGTGGCGTGACGGAGGTTCAGAGCGAATGAAGGGCCCCGCACAGCAGCAGCGGCGGCGGCGGCTCCAGCTCCTCCTCCTCCTGCACCCCGCCCTGTCCTGTTAGCGGCCGCTGCTGCCACTCCGCTTTCAAAACAAACCCTTGGAGGAGGGAGGTGTCGGTCAGGGGTGGAAGTAGAGTAGGGGGGGGGGGGCTGAGGATAGAGCGCGATGATTGGAGGAGGGAGATGTGCCAAAACACTCTCAGCAGACCTGCACCGCAGCCAGGATCGATCCCGGTCTCCGGCAAAGATCTTATAGCTCCGCTATAAGATCTTTGGTCTCCGGCGCAGCAGTCGCTGCCGAACCGCCACTGGACCAATCAAATATATTTTCATTCCCAATGTTATTATTTGTTTTAATCCATAAAGATGGATTAATTAAATTGTGAACACGCGAAGCATTAAAACCGCAGTGTTCGATTGTCACTGCTACCATTGACACGTTATTACAAAATTCATTTTAACGGCAAATCAATGCTCTTAATATGGAGTATCAGTACTGTAGTTATTTACTGAGCAACATTCACAACTATATGTTGGATTTATCCAGGTTTTACTTCTACAGTCAGTCATATCACAAATTTGGTCAGGAGTTATTTCAGTTGAAATTTTAACGTTAATTCTGAAGTGGGAATGATGGAAAAAGCGTTTATCAACAATTTTTTTTAAATTGTTGCTTACAAACTGGGCATCTTCATTGCTGTTCACAACACATGCATCTAATCTGAATGTCCGGTAATGTGGCGTTTTGACATCTTTAAATATATTACCAAAAGAACATTTGCTGCATTTATGTCCTTTGGCCATCTCTTGTTAGTTAGTGTAATGTTTAACCTGTCAGATGGGTATAGTCAGCTATTATCATAAAATGCCTTTAGAAAATTCCTTGCAACCTGTATATTTTGTTGTGGATAAATTATGTGGGGAAGCGAGAGTGTTTCTGTACCAATAGCAATAACGACCCATGCTATGGCCATGTCATGATAATTTTCGGTCCTTCACAGAAATCATGCTTGCATCAATTGTAGGGTGCATGGTTAAGCATATATGTTATCAAGGTCCAGGATTTATTGACACAGGTTGATCATACGCTGAATAATCCAACCACATTTTTGTTTGGAAGTGGAAAGAAATAATAAAAATTGCATTAATTGCAATGTGTAAAAAGAGTTGAGATACCGTATTATAATTTTGCTGCATGTCATTGTGGTATATATCATGTCTTGGTTGGTGAATATATTAGTTTGTGACTTTATTTGAAGCAGAAACAATATGTGAATGCTTCATATGAGCATAATTCCGACTGGTAACTACGCACTTCGTCCGAGCACGCGTCATGGAAGCCATCTTAAATGACCACCTAAAATGTCATTTGGCAACCTAAAAAGCTGC
The DNA here is from genome assembly GCF_010909765.2 of Amblyraja radiata. Taxonomy (NCBI): domain Eukaryota; kingdom Metazoa; phylum Chordata; class Chondrichthyes; order Rajiformes; family Rajidae; genus Amblyraja; species Amblyraja radiata. The sequence goes on along the minus strand of NC_045982.1, from coordinate 23,504,572 downwards.
CAAGGTTGCCCGGCTGGCAACAGGGAAAAAAGTTAAGCGAGAGCCCTGCATATCTGCAGTATTGTGTACAGTTTTGGTCCCCTAATTTGAGGAAGGACATTCTTGCTATTGAGGGAGTGCAGCGTATGTTTACAAGGTTAATTCTCGGGGTGGCGGGACTGTCATATGCTGAGAGAATGGAGGGCTGGGCTTGTATACTCTGGAGTTTAGAAGGATGAGAGGATATCTTATTGAAACATAAGATTATTAAGGGTTTGGAGATGCTAGAGGCAGGAAACATGTTCCTGATATTGGGGAAGTCCAAAACCAGGGGCCACAGTTTAAGAATAAGGGGTAAGCCATTTAGAACGGAGATGAGGAAACACGTTTTTGTCACAGAGTGTTGTGAGTCTGTGAAATTCGGCCATTTGGCCCTTCGAGCCAGCAACGCCATTCATTGTGATCATGGCTGATCATCCCCAATCAGTACCCCGTTCCTGCCTTCTCCCCATATCCCCTGACTCCGCTATTTTTAAGAGCCATATCTAGCTCCTGAAAGCATCCAGAGAACCTGCCTCCACTGCCCTCTGAGGCAGAGAATTCCACAGACTCACCACTCTCTGTGAGAAAAAGTGTTTCCTCGTCTCCGTTCTGAATGGCTTACTCCTTATTATTAAACTGTGGCCCCTGGTTCTGGACTCCCCAGCATGGGAAACATGTTTCCTGCCTCTAGCATGTCCAGTTTCCTGCCTCTAGCGTGGAGAGGATGTTTCTTGCCTGGAGTAGAGGGTTTCAGCTAAAGGAAGAGGTTGGATAGACTTGTATTGTTTTCTCTGGAACATTGGAGGTTGAGGGGAAACTTGATAGTAGTTAAAATTATGAGAGGCCTACGTAGATAGGATAGACAGTCAGAACCTTTTTTCCAGGATGAAAATGTTCAACGCTGGAGGGCATAACTACAAGGTGAGAGGGGGAAATTTTAACTGAAGCAAATTTTTACACAGAGGACGGTGAGGGCCAGGAACGAATTGCCAGGGGTGGCGGTGGAGGGAGATACGATAGTGGCTTTTAAGGAAACATTTAAATAGGTACACGGATTTGCAGGGAATGGAGGGATGTGGTTCACTTGCAGGCAGATGAGATCAGTTCAGCTGTAGGAAGGAACCTTCATATGCTGGTTTAAACCAAAGATAGACACAAAAAGCTGGGACAGGCAGCATCTCAGGCGAGAAGAAACAGGTGGCGTTTCGGATCGAGATCCTTCTTCAGTCTGAAACGTCACGCATTCCTTGTCTCCAGAGATGCTGCCTATCCCATTGAGTTAGTTCAGCTAAGCATCATGTTCGGCACAAACATTGTGGGCCAACGTACCCATTCCTGCGCTGTACCGTTCTATGCTCTATTCGAGGTCCTTTATTTAGCCTCGAGCAAGTGTTACCTCCTTAGACACAATGCATATGAGTATTTCATCTATATGGAGACACACAGAACTGCAGATGCTGGCATTTTGAGCAAACCAAACTGCTGAAGGAACTCAGCGGGTCTGGCAGTATTTGTGGAAGGAAGAGGGTCTCGACCCAAAACGTTGCTGCCTGACATGCTTCCTCCAGCACTTTGTGTTTTTCATCTGTATATTTGGCATTATTTATCATTATTTATCATGCGCCAAACTTGATGCGAAGTTAAATTAATCTCCTCTACTTGCATGTGATTCATATCCCTCCATTCCCTGCATTACTAAGTACCTATTCAAAAGCCCCTTAAATACTAGTATTGTGTCTGCCTCTTCCACAACTGGCAGCTCATTTCAGTTGCCGCCTCATAGTCTCAAGAGAACTGTGCTCAATCTTTCATATTTCCACTGACGGCTTCAATTTCCACCCATGTGCTAGAGATATGCTGGTTGGTAACCTCAGTGGTGACAGGAAACTGCCACTGGCATAGTTGGGTAACAGGAGGGGACTGATGTTGATGAGATACAAAAGGGAAAATGGGAGTAGTATACATGGGTTTTCAACATGAAATATTAAATATGTTTCCCTTCCCAAAAATGCAGCCTGACGTGCTGAGTATTTTCACCATTTTCTATTTTTATTATAACTAGACCAAGTGGGACCCGTAATATTTCAGCACTCATCCGTTCCCCCAACATAACCCGTTCCCCCAATGTAACGCGTGGGGGGCAGTGGGTTGTGTGGGGGGGAGGGGGGTGTATGGGTGGGGGGGTTTTGAGCGGGGGGGGGGGTGTGGAAGGGATAACTTTATGGCTTTGCAATTTTGGTCCTCTTGCTCAGAGCAAATTTCAGAACTATATGCATTGAAGGCTCTATGATTTCTGAGCTGTTGTCAGGAATGTGAAGTTGAAGAATGACCTTGAATAACTTGGTCTGTAAGTGGGATTGAATTCCTTTATCACGGTGTTGAGAGTTGGCCGTATTACTTTCAAAGCATATTTGGTCCGCGATGGGAAGTGTGTGGGAGGGAGGGGCGGTGAGGATGGAGCACCACGCTGTGGGAGGGAGGGAGGGATGGGCGGTGAGGAGGGAGCACGGAGCTGTGGGAGAGTGGGGCAGTGAGGAGGGAGCAACGCACTGGGGGGGGGAGGGATGGGCGGTGAGGAGGGAGCACCGCAATGTGGGAAGGAGGGAGGCAGAGGCTCGCGGTGGGCGAGGTCCCGACAACCTGAGCGAGACCGCAGGCGGGCGAGGACCCGAACGAGGCCGCGGGCGGGCATGGACCCAAGTGAGGCGGCAGGCTCGTGCCGACCCGACCGAGGCCGCAACTTCAGTGTGACTGGGCCAGGCGGGGTTGGGGGGAGGTTTCCAGAACATTCCAGCGTGCGCCCCACCCTTGCGAAGAATCAGTGGTTTATGAAGTTAAAACCATTGGGGAGGTGGAGAGGGCGACGACCCACTCCCCTTGACGTCACCCGAAGCTGCTTGAAGAATCTGTGGCCGTTTTGGCTTTAAAAAAAACTTTAATGATGAATAACTTTTGAAATATAGCATGAAATGTGAAGGGAACCTGTTTATTGCATCGACCAGGTTAATGTGAATAATCTATATTACTAAAACTAAGATCTTGACCGCATTTTGACTTTCTGTTTAGTGATTTCCGAAAGACCGCCAGCACTTACGGCCGTCATTTTTGGCCACCTCGCTCAGAGGCCCCCTCCGCCGGATTGGACCGGAGAATTTTTACCATCGATGAAAAATCAGAGTTATTAATGTTTTAAAAATGTCACCATTCTCTCTGCTGCCCCCGGTGGTGGCAGGGGGGAGGGACTATAAAACCCGGAAGTGTCGTGCCTCACACAGTCTCTGCGAGATGGTCACGGCTCTCTGAGCTGCGAACAACACTGAACGCACGTCTACTCGACGGTGAATCCCCACGATGTTGCCAAATTGTCTTGGCTTTTAAAGCGTTTTCAGAAAATGTATTGGTTGTAAAGTGTTTGCCAAATTGTCTTGGCTTTTAAAGAGTTTTCAGAAAATGTATTGGTTGTAAAGTGTTTGCCAAATTGTCTTGGCTTTTAAAGAGTTTTCAGAAAATATCGGTTGTAAAGTGTTTGCCAAAACGTCTTGGCTTTTAAAGAGTTTTCATAAAATGTAGTAGTTGTAAGGTGTTTGCCAAATTGTCTTGGCTTTTAAAAAGTTTTCAGAAAATGTGTTGGTTGTAAAGTGTTTGCCAAATTGTCTTTTAAAGAGTTTTCAGAAAATGTGTTGGTTGTAAAGTGTTTGCCAAATTGTCTTGGCTTTTAAAGAGCTTTCAGAACATGTATTGGTTGTAAAGTGTTTGCCAAATTGTCTTGGCTTTTAAAGACTTTTCAGAAAATGTATTGGTTGTAAAGTGTTTGCCAAATTGTCTTGGCTTTTAAAGACTTTTCAGAAAATGTATTGGTTGTAGTGTTTGCCAAATTGTCTTGGCTTTTAAAGAGTTTTCAGAAAATGTATTGGTTGTAAAGTGTTTGCCAAAAAGTCGGCTTTTAAAGCATTTTCAGAAAATGTAGTGGTTGTAAGGTGTTTGCCAAATTGTCTTGGCTTTTAAAGAGTTTTCAGAAAATGTATTGGTTGTAAAGTGTTTGCCAAAACGTCTTGGCTTTTAAAGAGTTTTCAGAAAATGTAGTGGTTGTAAGGTGTTTGCCAAATTGGCTTTTAAAGAGTTTTCAGAAAATGTGTTGGTTGTAAAGTGTTTGCCAAATTATCTTGGCTTTTAAAGAGTTTTCAGAAAATGTGTTGGTTGTAAAGTGTTTGCCAAATTGTCTTAGCTTTTAAAGAGTTTTCAGAAAATGTGTTGGTTGTAAAGTGTTTGCCAAATTGTCTTGGATTTTAAAATGCTTCCAACAGTTTTCGGATGAATAAAGTGTGAATAAACATTTTATTAGATCAGGACTGTGTTTAATTGCAAAATTGGCGCTCATTCCAAGACTTTCGCTTAGTGGCAAGATGGCACTGATGACATCATTTCCCGTTAGCGGCAAGATGGCGCTGAGTGTGTCATTTCCGGTTCGTGGCAAGATGGTGTTGACTGCGGAAGGCATAGTGAAGACTCCGTTGAATAAATCAAGAGAGCTGACTGCTCTGTCTATGGTGAGTGTGTTTGTTGGACGTTATTTAAAGCACGTTTTTGCTTCAGCAGCAGCAGCCTCTACAGGAGGCTTTAAACATTTGATTAATTTGGTTTACACACTGTATGTTTACCACGTTCTGAAGTTACTTGGCATTTTAATATTGGTTGTGTGAATGAGTGTGTGAGTCAGTGTATGTGAGTGTGTGTATGTGTTTGAGTCTGTGTATGTGTGTGAGACTATGTCTGAGTCTGTGAGTTAGTGTGTGTGAGTTAGTGTGTGTGTGTGAGTGAGAGTCTGTGTGTGAGTGAGTCTGTGTGTGTGTGTGTCTGTGTGCGAGTCTGCGTGTGTCTCTGTGTGTGTGTGTGTGTCTGTGTGTGAGTGAGTTTGTGTATGTGTGTGAGAGTGTGTGTCTGAGAGTCTGTGTGTGTGTATAAGGGGTTGCATGTAAGGTCACCGGGTCAAAGGGCTTGACGCATGGAGCCGCTCAATCCATCTGGAGGACATCACAGCTTCCGGTATATGTTGTTAATACACGAACCGCGTACATTCCTACCTGTTAAAAACCGCCAAAATGGTGAATTTTTGCGCTGTAAATAATTGTGGAAGTCGGGGTAACCGTGAGAGACATCTATCCTACTTCAGGATTCCAAAATTGAAGAGAAATGAAGGTAAAGAGAAGCGAGAGCTGAAGGGACAACAGCTAAAGTGCTTGGCGAACATTGCCCGTGCAGATATCGAGATTGAAAATATTGGAAATTATCGCCTTTGCTCACTGCATTTCATCAACAGTAAGGCATTATTTGTGTTTTTTCTCGATTCCTTTGCTGTCTAAAACGTTTCCGAAGTGATAAATCTGGCTGTAAAATTTAAAAATCGCCCATGGTTTTGAAGTGAGTTTTTACATGCAAAAATCTTGCGCTGTCCGAAAATCCCGCGCGACAAAGGCCTGTCGGCCCGCAGCCGCATTGAGGCCGTACGCAGCGTCTTGACGGGCGTACGCAACGTCTCGACATCGTACGCAGCATCTTGACGCATACAAAGCGTCTAGACGGCGTACGCCTAGCATTTGGCTTGGCGCGATGACGTCACCGCCCGGCGTGCCGTTGCGCGATGACGTCACTGCCCGACGCCGTGCGAAGTCCAAATTCAGTCAGCCCGCCTCCTGCCCAGCTGATTGGTGAGTATGATGTCGGGACCAGTCCCGCACAACTCCATACGCCTCCGCGGTTGGAAGTGGCACCGGCCCCGCGAGGCCGTACGCCTCCAGCCACCACGTTTGATCGCTCTAGACGCATGCAAACGCATGCTGGTGGGACAGGCCCTTTAATAATTCTCATTTTTAACATTTAAATTGTTCTTATATTTCAAGAGTCATTCACATTTAAAATTTTAATACATCTTTTTCCACTTTTCATGCCTGCGTGTTCTTCATCACAATGGGAACCTAATGGGCAGGAATGGATGCTCAGTGGGAGAGCGACTAAGAGTGCATGGGGGGAGGTTGTGGGGAGATGGACTGAATGCGTGGGGGGGAGGGGAATTGCAAGGAGCAGAGTGGGGGGTGAAGTGAGGAGCGGTGACTGAGTGAACTGCCAGCGTACCAGGCGTGAGTGACTGTACTGCCAGCCCACCAGCCGTGAGTAAGTGAACTGCCAACCCCCCAGCTGTCAGTGACTGAACTGCCAGCCCACCAGCCGTGAGTGACTGCACTGCCAGCCCACGAGCTGTGTGTAAGTGAACTGCCAGCCCACCAACTATAAGTGAATGAACTGCCAGCCCACCAGCCGTGAGTGACTGCACTGCCAGCCCACCAGCCGTGAGTAAGTGAACTGCCAGCCCATCAGCCGTGAGTGACTGCACTGCCAGCACACCAGCCGTGAGTGATTGCACTGCCAGCCCACCAGCCGTGAGTAAGTGAACTGCCAGCCCACCAGCTGTAATTGGCTGAACTGCCAGCCCACCAGCCGTGAGTGACTGCACTGCCAGCCCACCAGCCGTGAGTAAGTGAACTGCCAGCCCTCCAGCCGTAAGTGACTGAACTGCCAGCCCAATAATCCATTCAGTCCACCCTCTCCCGCTTTTCTCTCACAAATTCTGTCATCTGTTTTGAGCAGAATTTCTGGCAGTTTCTCAGCTGCCTGGTCTGAGTGACTGTACTACCAGGCCTCAGTGACTGAGCTGCCAGCCCAAGAATCCAATAAGCTCAGAACTACGAAAGACTATTAGTTGTACTATTTGTTATTTGTTGATCACACATACTCACCCTCCACCACACAGAGATATTCACACACAGGCAAACACACACACAGCCACACACACAGACTCACACACACACACACACACAGACTCTCACACACACACACACACACACACTCACACACACAGGTTCACACACGCACATATATACACACAGACTCACACAAAGACACACACACACACACATATAGGGGGTTGCACGGCAGTCGGATCACGACCCGTGACCCATACTGTTGCTACCCTACGCCAACTGGAGTACACGCGATGAACTGCAGGTAAGCACTGACCATTGTTTCCAGCGTGGCGGGCCCGTTAAAACCCGCCAAAATGGTCAATTTGTGCGCTGTAAATAATTATGGAAATCGGGATAAGCGTGAGAGACATTTATCCTACTTCAGAATTCCAAAAGTGAGCTGAAATTATGGTAGATAGAAGCGAGAGTTGAAGGGACAACAACATGCAAAGTACTTGGTGAACATTGGCCATGCAGATATCGAGATTGAAAATATTGGGAAATTATCGTGTTTGCTCACTGCATTTCATCAACAGTAAGGCATTATTTGTGTTTTTTCTTTATTCCTTTGACATCTAAAAAGTTTCAGAAGTATTAAATCTGGCTGTAAAATTTTTAAATCGCCCATGGTTCTCAAGTTGGTTTTTACATAAAAAAGAAAACGCCTCCGGAAATGACGCACTCAGCGCCATCTTGCCGTTAACAGGAAATTACGTCATCGGCGCCATCTTGCCACTAAGCGGAAGTCACGGAATGAGCGCCAATTTGAAATTAAACACAGTCCTGATCTAATAAAATATGTATTCACGCTTTATTCATCCGAAAACTGTTGCAAGCACTTTACAACCAACACATTTTCTGAAAACTCTTTAAAAGCCAAGACAATTTGGCAAACACTTTACAACCAACATATTTTCTGAAAGCTCTTTAAAAGCCAAGACAATTTGGCAAACACTTTACAACCAATACATTTTCTGAAAACTCTTTAAAAGCCAAGACAATTTGGCAAACACTTTACAACCACATCGAGGGGACTCACCGTCGAGTAGACGTGCATTCAATGTTATTCGCAGCTCAAAGAGCCGTGACCCTCTCGCTTCCTCCATCTCGCAGAGACTGAGTGAGGCACGACACTTCCGGGGGTTATAGTCCCTCCCCCTGCTGCCAGCGGAGGCAGCAGAGAGAATGGCGACATTTTTAAAACATTAATAATTCTAAAAAATCCTCCGGTCCAATCCGGCGGAGGGGGCCTCTGAGCGAGGTGGCCAAAAATGACGGCCGCAAGTGCCGGCGTTCTTTTAGAAATCACGAAACAGCAAGTCAAAATGCGGTCAAGATCTTAGTTTTAGAAATATAGACTAGACCAAATGCAGACCCGATGGGTCTGCTCCCCCAACGCACCTGTTCCCTACCCTTACCCCCCACTGGAGGCGTGGTCCTCCTGATCACTGCTAGCCGGGCCCTTGTGACGTCATCAGTTGAAGCTGGTCTTCAGTGAAGCTGGTCACTGCTAACTGAGCCATTGTGACGTCATCAGTTGAAGCTGGTCATTTTAAATTCAAAGTCTTGATTTTTTTAAACTTTAATCAGTAATAAGTCGGGAAATAAAGCATAAAATGTTCAGCGAAGGTGTTCTCTGCCTAAAGGGGGGAAATGTGAATCAGAATATGTAAAGATCTTGTGAAATTTGGCATTTTTATAGCTTTAATCGTGAAGAACGTGTCAAATATAGGATGAAATCTTCAGTGAGACTGATCACTGCTAGCAGTGTCATTGTGACATCATCAGTTGAAGCTAGTCGTTTTAATTTCAAAGTCTTTTGACATTTTTAGACTTTTAATCAGTAATGAGTTGCGAGTAAGTCAAGAAATAAAGCATAAAATGTTCAGTGAAGGTGTTCTCGGCCTCGAGGGGGAAAATGGCAATCGGCATATGTAAAAATGTAATCGTTACCGCGTAGTGTTTTTGTGAAGATGTAAAGATAACCACATATACACACGTACACAATCAGACTTTTAATAAGTATATGATGATATGGTAGATACTAGACGAAGTGGGACCCGTTGGGCCCCATTCCCCCAATGCAATAATCCACCACTCACCCGTTCCCACAATGCAACCCGTTTCCACCACTCACCCATTCCCCCAATGTAACCCGTTCCCCAACGCAATATTCCACCCCTCACCAATAGCCCCCAACACCCCCAACCCCATCCCACCCCCCCACAAGGAAAGTTCTGGAAACGAAACCTCTCCCCTATTACCCCCCCCCCCTCACAAGGAAAATACCCATTGTGAGGTCATAGCTGTTAACTGCCAGAATTAGAGATCATCTGTCACAGCATCTGTCAAGTTATTCTTCTTAAATGGGGTTTTGTAAACTTGTAAATATCAATAACTTGTGAAATATAACATCAATCTGAATGAAACTTTATACAAACGACCACGGGACAAAGGTGAGTATGGTAGTGCTACAGTGTACTGTTTTTGCGTAGCTCCCAGATCACATACACATAGATAGATGGATAGAACAAGACAAAACTTTTAGTAATATACTAGACCAAGAGGGACCTGTTGGTCCCCGAACGCGGTGTCAGCGCTCACCTCGGAGACAAGCGCCCCCTGGAGCCATTCGCCCAATGCAATATTCCACTACTCACCCATAGCCCCCAACTGCGCAGGCTTGGCTCATTTCCCCTCATCCCCCAACACTCCCTCCCCCTCTTCTTCACCTTCAATCTTTCTCCTCACCTACTCCACTCCCTCCTTCACCTCTCCCTCCCTCTCCTTTCCCCTACCCTCAGGGTATCTATCAGCTCCAATCGGCATGGTTCCCTTACCATTGGAATTAGTTGATTGATTTGTGAAGGACCATGTGCTTCTTGGAATGCAACATCAAGTACACGTTAAACAAACACATGCACAAGCGTCTTCGTTCTGTGAGCAGCACAAAACTTCTCAAGACTTTCGGTGATCAGGGAAGGGCGACGGGAAGTACTTAGTATATTGGTATACTCTCTGTACTAGTCCCTGCCTCTCCCGTCTTGACGAATTGAGTAAAGCTTGGCATGGTTTACCTTTAACTCTTTGTGTTGTTGTGTGTATTAAGTAGTAAACTTAATACAGACAACTCCTCTCATCCCCCACCGTCAACTCTCATAGCTTCTGTTTTGGCAGCAGAGATCACATTGTGATGTCATTTTCGGATTTTGGAATGTTCACTACAGCGTGTGCCTGAGATCTCATTGTGATATCATTTTTGGTATTCAGAATCTTCACGGCAGCTTGTGTAAATGGGATCCCATTGTAATTGGACGACTGTGAGATGCCATTGTGACATCATCACTGGAAGCTGCTAGAAAAGTCTCCCACTCACAGGCAGTTAAATTTTTCAACGTTGGCTTTTTTTTAACTTTAAATTATCAATAACGAAATATAACATCAAATGTTAAGAAACTTGATATTATCAACCTCAGGAAAAAGCTTAAAGTTGGCTTTTTTAAACTTTAAATATCAATAACATCAAATATAACATCAAAAGTATCCCCGAACGAGGCGTCGGCGCTCAACCTAGAGACAGGCGCCCCCCCGGGAGCCAATCATCCCTATCATCCGTTCCCCCAACTTAACCCGTTCGCCCAACGCAATATTCCACCACTCACCCATAAGCCACAACTGTGCAGGCATGGCTCATATCCCCGTTTCCCCAACGTAATATTCCACTACTCATCCATTTCCCCAACACACCCGTTTCCACCACTCACCCGTTTCCCCAACGCAACCCGTTCCCCCAATGCAATCAATCCTTCCCACGGGGGGGGGGGGGCAGTCGGCGCTTTCAAGAGCCAATGAATGGGCTCGACGTTTGGGTCGGCGTCGCGGAGTCGGCACTCCCTTGAGTCAATCAATCCTTTCCACCTGGGGCCAAAAATCTCACTCTCTCCTCACTCCCCTTGAAGATGCTGACCCCATTGTCTCTCTGTCACCTCTATCCCTCTCCTTATCCCTACCCTCAGTCACTCCCTCCCTCACCTCTCCCCTTTCACACTCCCCCACTAAAGACAACATTTAAATAACATTTCTTCTCCTCCCACCCCCCACTCCGTCAACTCTCTGTATTGGCAACAGAGATCACATTGTGATGTCATTTTCAGTTTTGGAATGTTCACTGCAGCGTGTGCCTGAGATTCCATTGTGATGTCATTTTCGGTATTCGGAATCTTCACGGCAGCATGTGTAAGTGGGATCCCATTGTAATTGGACGACAGTGAGATGCCAATGTGACCTCATCACTGGAAGCTGCTAGAAAAGTATCACTCACAGGCAGCTATTATTTTTAAAGTTGGCTTTTTTAAACTTTAAATATCAATAACGTGAAGTATAGCATCAAATGTGAGGAAACTTGATACTAATGACGAGGAGAAAAATTTGAGTAAGATTCAGCAAAAAATCTTGCGCTATTGCGTACCATTTTAGCGTAGTTCCTTGATCTCACAGACGGACAGACAAACAAACAAGACAAGACTTTTAGTATAATACAAGGCAAGTGGGACCAATTGGGTCGCATCCCCCATTGTTGGGGGGGGGGGGATGCGGCGTCACAAGGGAGGGCTGGTCCTCGAATTCCACCATTCACCCATAGCTCCCAACAGTGCAGGCGCGGCTGTTGGGTTCCCGTTGTGACATAACCCCCCTCACACACACTAACCCCCCCCCGCCCACACACACTACCCCCCCGCCCACACACACTAACCCCACCCTGTCTCTATCTGTCAGTCCCTCTCTGTCAGTCTCTCGTCTCAATCGCTCTCTGTCTCTCTATCACAATATTTCTCTCTCTCTCTCTCTCTCTCTGTGTCTCTCTTTGTCTCACTCTGTCTGTCTGTCTCTCTCTCTCTGTCTCTCTCAGTCTGTCTCGCTCTCTCTGTGTGTCTCTCTGTCTGTCTCTCTCACTGTCTGTCTCTCTGTCTGCCTTCTGTCTCTCACTCTGTTTCTGTCTATATCTGTCTCTCTCTCTCTCTCTCTGTCTCTGTCTCTCTCTGTCTCTCTCTCTCTCTCTGTCACTCTCTGTCTGTCTCTCTCTGTCTCTCTGTCTCGCTCTGTCTGTCTCTGTTTCTCTGTCTGCCTCTCTCTGTCTGTCTGTCTCTCTCTCTCTCTCTCTCTCTCTCTCTCTCTCTCTCTCTCTCTCTCTCTTTTTTTTTTTTTTTTTTAATTCCAAGACTTTATTCAACACATCAAATAATACAACAGATCACGTCATACACAAAACGAAATTACATTATACCAAGTGTCATTATAGTACAACATTGCAATAATTATTCACAATACTCTCAACCCCTCGCGGTGACCAGCGCCCACGGAATACCTCCAAAGTCCCCGTGAACACCGCATGTTCCCTCTCCAGGGACACACGTGCACGGACGTAGGCCCGAAAGAGGGGCAAGCAGCCGACCCTTGCCTGACCATCCATCGCCTGCTGCCTGGACCCGCGTATGGCCATCTTGGCCAGGCCCAGGAGTAGACCGACAGGTAGGTCCCACCCTCCCACTTGGCTCTCCCCACAACCTGCCTTGTGTCCAAACACAAGAATCGTAGGACTAAAATGTAACCAGAACTTTAGCAACAACCCCTTCAGATATTGATACAGGGGCAGTAGCCTCTCACACTCCATATAAATGTGGAACACGGTCTCTTCCTCACCACAAAAAATACAGGCAGCGGACGAGTCCGTGAACCGACTCAAAAGTTTGTTACATGCCACCGCTCCGTGCAGCACACTCCACCCCAGGTCCCCAATGTAAAGGGGGACAACTCCCTTGTAGAGGGACCCCCACTGGGGACCTTCCCCGCCTTCAGGTGGTAACACCGTCCGCCATGGAGTGTCGGGACGGGAGACGAAGGCAAGGAGGTGCAGAATGTGCAGGAACATTCTATACAGTGAGCGTCTCTTCGCGTCACGAAACGGCACGCTAATCATCTCCGAAAGGCGGCTCAGGTTGTGTGGAGCCGGTGCCCGAGATATGTCGCGGAACCGAGGCCCGATGAGCAGATCTGACGGAGCGGGTAAGAGCTCATTCAAAGGGCGCCTATCCTCGACACCCGCCATGATTTGGTGAGGACCGGCCACTCCCGCAGCCGCAACATCCCCCTCCCCTCGTGGAGCAACGCGCTGGCTGAAAACAACCAGATTCCTCACTCTTAACACATCCCGGTAGAAAACAGGCAAGCCCCTTAGGGCGGGTCGACTGATGCCCGCCTCCGGGAGCCGCGAGACCCCCCTTAGACAACAACCCCGTCGGAAAAAATACGTGGCCAAAACGTGCCATCTGGGGGGGTTCTCTATATACATATACCTCCTCAGAGTCCTGAGGCGGAGAGCCGCCACCTGGGTACGCACGCATACCAAGGACTGGCCACCCTCCTCTAACGGGAGACTCAGGACCGCTGCGGAAACCCAGTGCTTCCTATTTCCCCAAAAGAAGTCCACCAGCTTCTTCTGTAAAGCATTTACAAAAATGGAAGGCGGGACAAGAGTAGCCAGCCGGTACCATAACATGGAGGCCACCAGCTGGTTTATGACCAACACCCTCCCCTGAAAAGAAAGAACTCCAAGCAGGCCTGACCAGCGCCCCAGCCTGGCAACCACTTTCGTCTCCAACTCCTGCCAGTTTGCCGGCCAAGCATCCTCAGTGGGACTCAGGTACACCCCCAGATAGAGGAGGTGCGTGGTGCTCCATGCAAACATTACCATCTCCTCTGGCAGGGAGTCCACCTGCCACTGACCCACTAAAAGTCCAGAGCACTTGCTCCAATTAATCCTGGCAGAAGATGCAGCCGAGAATATCTTCTGGCAGTCACGCATCCTCCGCAGGTCACCAGGATCGGTGAACATGAGGAGTACATCATCCGCATATGCTGAAAGAACCAACTCCACCCCCGGGCCCGGTAGGGCCAGGCCTCTCAACCTCCTCCGAAGAAGACACAGGAACGGCTCCACACAGACCGCGTACAACTGACCTGACATGGGGCACCCCTGACGGACCCCCCTCCCAAAATGAAAGGGAGCCAACAACGCACCATTAACCTTCACAAGGCACTCCACTGCAGCATACAAGAGGCGGACCCGGGCCACAAAATGCGGTCCAAATCCGAACGCTTGCAACGTCCCGAAAAGGTATTCATGCTCTACCCTATCAAAAGCCTTCTCCTGATCAAGAGACAGAAAAGCAGCTGACTGACCAGTTCCCTGTGCTAGATGAATCAGGTCCCTAACCAGGTGGATGTTATCCTGAATGGACCGACCAGGGACTGTGTAGGACTGGTCATAGTGAATCAACTGAGACAGCACGGAGCCCAGGCGATTTGCCATCGCCCGTGCAAAAACTTTATACTCTGTGCATAGGAGAGAGACTGGGCGCCAGTTTTTCAACAAGCGGAGTTCCCCCTTCTTGGGCAGCAGGACAACAACTGCTCTACGCCACGAGAGGGGCATCTCCCCGGTCGCCAGGCTCTCCCCCAGAACCAACATGTAATCACCCCCCAGGATACCCCAGAAAGCTCTTACAAACTCTACCGTCAGCCCATCCAGCCCGGGGGACTTACCCCTCCTGAGCTGATGCAATGCACGAGTCAACTCCTCCAAAGATAAAGGGCCATCAAGAATATCGGCCACCTCCCTATCCATAATCGGTAGACTCTCCCACAGGTCCTGCTGAGCTTCCCCACTGACTCCACCTGCGGTGAACAGGGATCCATAAAAGGACCTGACCAAGGCACTAATCCTCTCTGGATCCGTGACAGAGGAGCCATCATCTGCTAGCAGCTCCACGAGCTGTTTGCGGGCTCCCCGCCCTTTCTCCAGAGAGAAAAAGAAAGGCGATGCTCGATCCAGATCGTGCAGCATCTGGACCCGCGCCCTCACATAAGCGCCTCGGGACCTCTCAAGTTGCAGGTTCCTCAAGGCTTCCTTCTTCTCATGAAACACACCCCATTCGCAAGATTCACCTCCAACCTGACCCAGGCGAGACTCTGCGTCCATCAGCTCCCTCTCAAGCTTCTCAACCGCTGAGTCCCGCCGCCCGGTCGACCCCCACGTGTATTCCTTACAAAAAATACGGATGTGAGCTTTCCCCACATCCCACCACTGCCTAAGGGAAGAGAAGCACCTCTGCCTCTCTCTCCACCTCACCCAAAACCGACTGAATGACTCCCGGAAACACCGATCCTCCAGCAGCCGGTTATTAAAGTGCCAGTACGCAGACCCGGCCCGAGCGCACGCTGGATTAAAATCCGCACGCACCAGACACGGGAAACAAATGCTCGGGAGATATATATTCGATCAATGCGGGAACCTCCGCCCTCAGACCTCCGCGAAAAAGCAGTGGAGTCTGGGTTGAGGTCCCGCCACGCATCAACCAACTCAAAAGAATCAATCAACCCTCTCAGCTTCTTCGCTACAGCAGGGGCACACTGAGTACCAGAACGATCTCGCACCTCAAGTGTGCAGTTAAAGTCCCCCCCAAGGAAGACACACTCTCCCCGATCAATAGTGCTCAACAGAGCATTCACCTCCTGAAGTAGGCCGGCCTGCATCGTGCCGGAGCTTGGGGCATACACGTTAATGAAATGCAACGGCATGCCATCCAGGCTCACGGCCAGATGGAGCAAACGTCCTGGCACAACTTCTTGCACTTTTATAATATTGGGCAGGAAATTTTGAGCCAACAGAATGGCCACCCCACTCGAATTTGAGCTAAGATGACTCATATAGACCTCACCTTCCCACTCCAATCTCCAGGTGGGTTCATCACTGACAACAGTATGCGTCTCCTGCAGAAAACACACTGCAAATTTCCCCTCCCTAAGGACCGATAAAAGCTGGAATCTGCGAAAACTCGCTCTACTCCCGTTTAAATTTAGGGTAACTAACGTGAATGCACTGGTACATTAGTTTGAAATCCTCCCACTTCTCCTCCTGGGCTCTGTAGCCCTCTTTCTTAGGAACTCCAAAAAGCCCCTAAGCTGGCCCTGCTCAGAGCCTGGAAGACCACTATCCTCGCTGGCAAGGATAGCCTCGAGAGTTTCAACTAAGGCCGACAGATCAGCCCACCGTCTCTTAGCAGCCTCAAACTTTGTCTTGTTGATTCGACTTGTTTTTAGAAATTCCAGCAACTCGCAGATAGCACTTGTATGAGACTCGTCCTTGGTTCCTGGGCTATCGGCCAAGTTTCTCGCACCTGACACAACACGCTCAGCATCACCAAGGTCATTTTCAGAAGTCGAAAGACCAGAGCTCTCTGGAATTTCGCGAACCCCTTCACACAAACTGGCCCCATCCCTCTCCCCCTCCTCCGACATGTCACCACCCCCAGGATCAATGCCGGGGAAGGGTCCCGAAACCCCTATCCGCATCACGCAGCCCACTGACTGGCTGGGCTCCTGCGCTCTGTCCTCACCCTCCACATCTGGGCCTGGGGAAGAGAAAACAAGAGGCACCCCCTGGGTCTGTGGTAAACTGGCACCCCCAGAATCCGAAAGAAGGTCGCTGCCCGAAACAACTCCGACCTCCACAGCACCGAAAGCACCCCCTCCACTGGCAACACCCAGAGGCTCTCCACCAGTCTTTTTCCTCTCCCCTGCCAACTCAGCCGGCAGTACAATACACACCTCGGCACCTCCACTGGCTCCAATATTGAGCACTGATTGGTACACCATTCCCCCCGGCCCCCCTCCCTCGGGCTGACTCTGCTCATCCCCCGTCTCAGGGTCCACACTACCAGGGGAGCTTGTCCCACCCTCCTGCGTGCTAACACCCTTAGTAGGCCTCTGAAACGAGGGGACCTCCTCCGACCCAGAGGACGCACCCCCAGGGGAGCCCAGATCAACACACGATGAGATACCTCCCTCGGAGGGCCCCTGTGACGAAAGAACCTCCCCCCGCCCAGAGGACACCGCTCCAGAGGTGTCTACCCCGTCACCTGACCCTATGGTACCCTCGAGAGATCCCTGAAGCGGAGGCTCAACCTCCAACCCAGAAGACGTCATTTCCTGACCTCCACCCACATCGGTGGTGGAAGGACTGGAAAACTGCACCCCCTTTACTTTGGACTCACGTCTTTGCTCTTCCTCGCCGGGCCCAATCCTCCTTTTTGTCCCACTAGCATGCGGCGGTGTGGTGACCTCCATAAAGGAAGGGTCTTCCGCCTCCACACTACCTCCAGCCACTTTACCACCCGCACGTGTTACCTTCCCTACTCCCGTCAGAGCCACCTCAGCTCCTTGCTGGGCCACGGCAGTTTCACTCTGGGCCTCCCTGGAGCTGACTGGCACCCCTTGGGTGATCTCCGCACTCGGCAGTTGCACACCCACCTGCTTTTGACTCGCTTGGGTAATCTTTATCTGCTTATTCTTCTTCTTCTGCTGCTCCCATTTCTCTCCACCCTGCCCCTGTGCCTCACCTTCAGCCACCCCCACATGTTCAGAATGTAGGGGGTGGGGGCCCTCGCTGCCCCGGGTCCCCAAGGCGGAAACTACAGACCCAGAAGGGCTATCCCCGCTGCCCCGGATCACCGAGGCAGTGCCAGCAGCCACAGCCAGGTCAGCGCTTCCACCCCGCCCCTCCGAGGCATGACGAGCCACCGCTGATGGGCCAGCAGTGCATTCCTGGGCCGCTGCGCTAGAGGTTCTGGCAGCGACCCCGTGATTAGGACATTCCCTACGGAGATGTCCATAACAACCGCACGCATGACACCGTGCCTTTCCCCAACTCCAACGCACGGTTCTAGGGAGACCCCTACACTCCACCTCGAAACTCCCCTCATCGCCTTCCCCCTCCCCCACCTTCACGGACTCCCTTTTTCCTCCGGGTCCCCTCCAGGGTGCATGAGCCTAAAGCACTTAGACCGCACCTCCCCAATCTGAGACAGGTGTGGAATGAGTGTCGCATCCGGAATACATGTAGGGCAACTCCGCAGGAGAACCGGTCTCACTCTGGACACCCATGGGTCCACCTGTATATGGACCCCCCCCCCCCACTGAAATCCCCCTCTCCACCACTGTGGCCACATCCTCCCGTTTCTTCAATATCATCTCAACCTTTCCCCTCTCGAGCTCGGAAGAGACAATAGCCCCCCTACCAAGAAGGGCATTCATAGCCTTCGTAATTGCTCCCCTGGACATCTGGGGCCCAGTTTGAACCGAGATACCAAAACTGTCCCAGTCCAAGTCAACATGAGGCTCATGTTCAGATGGCCTCGCTTCCACTGCTGATGTCGCTGCTGCGTAGCTCCTTGCCTTCGTCCGCGCCCCCCGCCATCGCCATCCCGGGCAGAGGCACAAACCAGCTCCCGTCCCTCCAGCAGCTCAGCAAATTAATCCCCAGG